>NW_019104201.1:0-18154 GCF_001856785.1 Myzus persicae
AAACCAGAACTGTTACTTAAAATAATACAGGAGTTATATGACGTAGGGTACAATGTTATTGCCATAGTAAATGACATGGGTGCAACTAACATGGGTCTATGGAGAGACTTAAATATCTCCATTGATAATGTATCTTTTCCTCATCCTGCAACAACCAATAATGTATATGTGTTTGCAGATGTTCCTCATCTGTTAAAGTTAGCTAGGAATCATTTTATTGACCAGTAACACATTATTTAACAATTATACAATAATATTATGATACCTTAATGTAATATTTTTTAGAGGATATATTTTATCTAATGAAAAGTTTGTTGGTAAAAATATTCTTCAAGAATTAATTAATTAATATAAATAGTGAAAACGATTATAAAATTGCACATAAACTTTGTGAACGTCATCTTTTGGTTGAGGGAACTTCCAGGATGAATGTAAAACTTGCAGCACACATTTTTTCAAATTCAGTTGCTAAAGCAATATCATATGCAGGACAAAATGGACATTTTAATACCTATAATTGGAAAGAAGTGAATTTAATAATTTAAAAATGTATACAAGACAATGTTAGAAATAAACAAACTTTATTATTTTTTAGGCATCAACAATGATTAAATTATTTAATGATTGGTTTGATTTGCATAATTCTTCACACAAATACGACCATGGAAGACCAAGTTTTGGACTTGACATTATAAATCAAAAAAATCTTCTTTTAGAAATGAACGAGTTCATTTCTAAGATGATTGTACATGGAAAAAAAAAAGGAACATTACTTCCATTTCAAAAAGGTTGATAAGTTTAGGAATAATAATATTAATACTATATTATATTTAATATTATTTTTTAGGAATTTTAATATCAAATAATTCGTTAATGATGTTGTGGGACAATTTAAAAAATTATAATGAAGAAATATTGTATATTACCACAAGAAATTTAAACCAAGATCTAGTAGAAAATACATTCAGTTATCTGAAAGGAATGTGTGGTAGTGCCAGTAATAATTTAACTGTGCTTGATTTTAAATACAGATATGGGTTAAGTTAAACTGTGTAGGTAGTATAATATTATAATATTATACCTACTTTTCAGTCTTCGCTGGTACATTCTTGGGAAACATTCCAATTGTATTTTCACCAATAATACCAACTCTGAGTGTGGAAATGAAATAAACCTTTTAAGTGAAAACGAATGTTTAACTAGCCAATTTATTCAATGCTCTGAAATCATTCCTAAATTTGATGATGTCATATTGGAGTTAGGAGAAGATACAACATTAGTTCAACCAGAAGGGCTTGACCTACTAAAACAATTTGAAATGTTTGTAAGTATAAAAATTAAAAATTTAAACCTTGATAATTACCTAGGTACTTCCTTATTAAAGTAAGAATCTTAAAATATTGTGTGAATAGTTTTCAAAAATTTGAATTTTATACCACAGGTTGATTCTAGTAATTCATTTGACCAACTTGAGTATGAAGCTGCTAAATATGTAGCTGGGTATGTCACAAATAAATTTTGTAATAAATACCCACATTTAATCAACACAGATGGAGATGATTCTTCTTGGATCGAACATATTTCTAGAGGTGGACTTAAAATTCCATCTAAACAACTAATGGAAACTGTAAAAATATTGGAAATAGAGTTTAAAAAACTACACAAAGATAGTATATCAAAAATAACCAATGTTATGAAATATTTAACTGACATTTTATGGTCTAAAGTATCCTCACAAAATATACCGAAAGAAGTAATACAGTGTTTAGTAAGAACAAGGACATTTATACGATTAAATAATTTAAATTCTGCTCTATTATACACTAAAAAACCATGTAAAAATAAGAAACTTATTAAGTTCTGTAATTAACACAATATATATATTATATACTACATAATTACGTAAACAAAATTGTACTTACCTGTTGTTTTATTGTATTACTGTGTACGACTTATTATTTTATAACTATTTTGTAATTGTATTTACATAATATTAAACGTTGATGTTGAATATTGTTATTTGTTAAATAGAAATTTGCAAAATATTTAAATATTTTAATAGATAGATACAGAAATAGTGATAAGATCTATATTATCAAAAACCAATGAGAGATGGCGAACTACACTGTGGACAGGGAACGCGCGGTGGTTATGCGCACAAAAAAAGTTGTCATCATACCTATCTACTTTGTCATGATTTAGCCATGAAATATACATTATTACGAGCGTCGCGCCGCCAATGACGATGTAAATATGTAATCACTTCCCGCTATTCATACTATGACGGGGAACATCACCTTTGCCGTCGGCGATTAGAGCGCTCTTTTGTGGTCGCCGCTATAATACACAGTACCGCTTATCTGTATATTCTAAAATCAATGGTGTATATCAAAAAAAAGACCCCAACTGAAAATGTCCGTAAACAGCTCAAAATATTTTCCTAATATGTGTACCTATTGATTATTTATGTAAATATAAATGTACTCGTCGGTTTATTCTAAAATAAATTTAAATAAATCATACCTTCGTCCATTTTACTAGTGCGCCTTCGTGATTTTTTTGGCGTCGTATTTATTGTCTCATTAACACATACATCTTCGGATAAAATGTGTGTGTTACCTTCGTTAACTCCTAGTTTTGATGCACTCCAAGTCCAAGCTTTAGGAGATTTAACTACATACGTTTCATCTATATATACAATTTAAACAATTATTATATTATTCAAGTATTAGATATATTTTGTTTGATAAAATATAATTTTCTTATAATAATTGTTTACCATAGACGGAGTGTATTCGCTTTGGTCGTTTACTGTTTTGTGTATAATTGGTGGCATCAATATTTAAATCTATTATATATATGAAACATTTTTTTTTGTTATACATTAATATTTGTATTAACTACCTATAACTTCTATATTATTTATTATATTTATTTTAAATATAAACCTGTACATTTTACTGGAACAGCATAATATGGCTTTAGACGGGATTTCGGATCATTAGGATTCATATACATTTGTTTTTTGAAATGATCCGAACAAATGTATCTTTAATGTTTTCGGACTTAACCCTTCTAAGCATATGTTTCTTAAAAAATGTGTAAACATGAAATACTATTAGTATACCTATATGCTTAGGCCTAGGTAAATTTTATTTTTGTAGTAATTATTTAGTTTCAAAAATTACTTACCTGAGTTTATTACCCATTTCCTATACACTTCTAGATCAGAAGATGGGATTAAATGAAAAACATTTTTACTCGTTTTTCGAGTTTTATTACAATTTAAGTAATAACATCTATCACCACCAGACATATTTAAATATTCACTTTCAATAAATCGAAAACAAACGTTAGTCAAAACAGAAAATAGTTAATATGCACTAGTCGACAATAATAAATACGTAATAATCGATCGGATAATCGAATTTACTTAAAATAACAATAAACAAGACCTATTCTAATGCTTGTAAAGTTGTACATAATACAAAATTATTTAGAATCGGAAGGTTTATGTGTTCATGACAACACATAAACGTATACAATTCTATTTTATAAATTTATAATCATAATTATTATTATTAAATGGTAAAAAATAAATTTTTCTACAACCCATATGACTGTGTAAGTAAGAAATATTCAAAATAACACCATTGATTATAATATATTTAAAACGGAAAACGAAAACACGGCCAGTGAGCAATCTACAGTATTTATAATCAATGCTAGTATACTATACCTACTACATGTCTACATCATGCGTACCTATTATAAATTACAATAATTATCATATTTTATCACTCCCGAAAGAAGTTCACGCAGTGTCCGCTGTCCGCGCCACATGTGTACATGACCGGTCTCTATAGTATATTATACTGTATAAATGTACAAAAATAAATATCGTGTTGCGTCTACGATCGAGCCTGCTTTTAATGGTTTGGTCCGTTATGTTAGCGACTGGTGGCGACCATAGGTACTTTGATTGTGCTCTCTCGTTTTCAACTTCGCGTAACACTTTGACCAGTAGTTGTTGAGTCCCCAACCTCTCGAGAAGTTAGTTCACGCCGGGGCAGATCTCTCACCTACCGACTCGCGACACATCACGGTTATGGCAGAGGACCAGGAAACGCGAGCGAGGGTAAGAAAATTCTTCTACATAATGTTGTATTATTATGATAAATGCTGATAAAAGGAAGAGTTTCAAATAAAATGTACAGTTGTAGACTTCATTCAAATTACAGTTAATTAAAATGCCACTTTTAAATAATTTGTAGTAATTTTTCCTAAACGTATTCATATTATGTATTTTATTCACCAATCAAGTTAATTTTAACTGTTAGGGCATTGAAAGAAAAATTTTAAAATTTATGTCAAGTAAAATGAAAGAAGTAAGTTATATTTAAATTGTAGTTACATACTTCGTGGGTTATAACTTGCTATTTATGTTTTTGGTAACATACAAATTGATACCAACACATTTTTCTTCTCACTTGAACATGCTTAGGACTGTCTTTTTCAAACAGGCGTGATTTAAAATGTGTGTATGTGTATGTGTGTGTGTATTAATGAAGTACCGTTACAATAATTGCCATAGTATAGTCATTTAAAAGTATACTACATTTAATATGAAACAACGTCGTAATCATTATTATTTTGAATTAAATTTGTATGATGGAATATATTTTCAATATTTTTTATATAAGTTAAGCAGTCAATGGTTTAATTTTTTTATTTATTTCAAGTATCTTGTAAGTATTCTCCTTTGTGTATAGATTCCTTCTTTTATAATTCATTACATTGTTTCGTATTGAGTCCATTTTTAAAACCGTTTGACTTTGGGTTTGCATGAGTATGTCAAAGACCTGGTGTATGAAATTAGATTTTATAATGTCTATGAAAACTTTTCATCTTCCGTCATCTTGGGATTACCATTTGGTCCACAAGCCTATAATATTGGTTGTAGTACAACAAATTCAAAATTATAATAAAATATTATTAGGTACCTGTATAAATTGAAACTGTAAATAAATATTATTTCATGTTGTTATAATAATTTTTATTTATTTTTATTTTTATTTTATTCTTCAAGAAGATAATGGGCCCCACTGAACATGTTCGTGTGGGGGCCCATGAGTTCACAATTTGAAATATTAATACGTTAAATAGTTCTTATAAATTAAATACTTACAATTTGCAATATTTATACATTTCTCACATATCTATAACTATAATATTTATAATATAAGTAATATATGTTTTTTCTCTTTGTTAATATAATATAGTATTATGTAAAACATTGTGTAGTTAAATAATATAATATAAAATGGTAATATAAAATTAACAATAATTACTTAAGTCGTACAACTAATATGATAAATAATGCAGTAATCCTATACGTTTGTTATAAGTATTTCTTTATTTTGTTCTTGTAATAGCCAAAGTGTAATTTTTTTTTAAGAATCTTAAAAGAGTTGCTGTGTTTAATTTCTATTGGTAGTATATTGAAAATGTTTGGACCAATATATAAGTATGTGGATTGTGTTAATTTTGTGTGCATAGTTGGTACTTTAATATTAGATATTTTCCTAGTATTGTGTCCGTGTTCAGTTTTAAAAGCAAGGTTATTTTTAATTATGTAAATTCCAACGCTTTATAAAATAATTTTTTTATTGGTAGTACGTTCATGTCCGTGTATAAATACTTTGTGTGGTATCTTGAGTCTTTTTTTTGGATAATTTTTAGTATTTTGTTTTGGATTTTTTTAAATGGATATATAGTTGTACCATATGTACCTTCCCATATTGTAATACCATAATTAATTATGGATTCTATTAATACTTGATACACTACTCTAATTGTCTTAAGTTCTAAGATATCTGTTAAATTTTTAAATGCATACTTAAGTTTTCTTAATTTATTTGTTAAAAATGTTATATGGTCATTCCATTTAAGATTATGACACATTTCTATACCTAAGTATTTACAGTTTTTAACTATTTTTACAAAGGTTTGGCATGTACATATATTTTGATTTAAACAGTCATTCTCATGTATACATAGATTTGTTTTATTTGGTTGATTTGAATTAACTATATAGTGTTTTAATATGAAGGTTTTTTCTAAGTTTAAAAATGAATTATTTTCACATAGCCATTTTTGAATTTTACTCATGTCAGATTGAGCACTAGCAAATACTTCATCCCAGGATTGGCCTTCCACAAAAAGTATTGTATCATCTACGTAGCAAACTAGTTTTCCGTGTGTATTCAAGTTATTTATTTGGTTAATATGTATATTAAACAGTGTAGGCGATAAAGTTGTCCCTTGAGGTAGGTACACCACATATTATTGACGTTTCTTCGCTTAATTCATTGTTTATTCAAACGTGTTGTTTTCCATTTTTTAAGTATGAACTTATTAAATTCTGAGCTGTTCCCTTGATACCAAGTGTGTTATTATTTTTTAGTAATATTTTATGATCTATAATATCAAATGCTTTTGCTAGATCTAAGTAAACAGTTGCACATTTTTTTTTATTTTCGAAAGAATTATGAATATAGCTTGATACTGTTGCAATTGCTTGTTCAGTACTTTTGCCAGGTCGAAAACCGAATTGGGTACATAATAGAATATTATTACTTTCAAGGTAATGCACTAATTCTTTTTTAATAAGTTTTTCAAACGATTTGACAATATTTGATATTTGTGAGATAGGCGATAATTTTCAATGTTAGATTTGTCACCTTTTTTGTGTATTGGTGTTATTACTGAAATTTTAAAGCATTCCGAAATAGTAGATGTTGTTATAGCTAAATTGAAAATGTGTGATAATGGTTTAATTAATGAATGTATATTTAATTTGAGCATTTTCACTGAAATTCCATCTAATCCTGGAGAAGAATCATCTTTTAAAGCCTTTATTGCTTTTATAATTTCTTCATCATTAATTACGCTAAATTTATTAAATGACATGTCTATAGTATTTGAGATTAGTTGTTCAGTGTATGTACATTCTATGTTATGTATATTTTGTCTTGTAAGTTTTATTTGGTTATACATGTTTTGTGCTGCATGTGTAAAGTACTCATTAAAATAATTTGATATTTCTTTTGACTTATCCGCAGAGTGCAGTTTTTCACCAAATTTGTTATTAATAGTTTAAATAAATGAATTTGTTTTAGAACGGTTTGTCGCATTTTTAATAACTTTCCAGTTTAGTTTCCAGTTATTTCCGGCCTTTTCTAATTCAGATTTATAAAATTTAGTTTTAGCTTCTTTTATCGTGTTAGTTAAAGTATTCCTATATTTTAAATAGTACTGTTTACGTTTTTCGTTAAATGGATGCTTTTTTAAACTCAGATGTAATTTATCTCTACGACGAATTGATATAATAATTGCAGTTGTTGCCCAAGGTTTAATTTTTTTGCTTTTTGATGATATTTTTTTTTTCTAAAGAACAATTTTTTTCTTCAATAAATTTATTTGTCGCAGAATTTAGATTCTAGTCGTTCACTACTGATGATCAATCATAGTTCTTTTATACACTTGATAGTTTTGAATAATCAACTTGTTTTATGATTTTTGGATTTGGTGGGTTGTTCTGTTGAAAACAAGGTTGCTTATACTGGTAACTATTGAGTAATGATCAGTTAAAGAAGTATGGGCAACAAACGTTTTAACATTTGTTAATGTATTAGATTTTAAAAGTACATGATCTAAACAGGATCCTCCTATTTCTTTAGTTCTAGTTATACAGTTAACGAGACTTATAAAACCGTATTCATTTATTAAATTGTGATAGTTATTACTATCTGTACTATTATTGATTATATCTATATTTAAGTCACCTTTTATTATAGCGTAGTTACTTTTATTGTCTCTGGCTCTATGTAGATTAGTTTGTTCAAATTCATCCAAGAAGGAATTAATATTAATTTGGGGAGGTCTGTAAATACCATAATTTGTGAAGTTTGAATTTCCCTTTTTGCAATTTATTTCTGGACTAGACATAAAATTAGTGTTTAAATCAGTTACTTGTGTATTTATGATAGAATTATTTATAAAAGCAATTATTCCATCATTTTGATTAATGTAGTTTGTAGTCTTGTACATAGTATAGTTTGGAATTTGAAATTGACTGTCATTTAAATTATGTAAGCCTAGCCAAGCTTTTTTTAGAATAATTATATCAAAAATAATTGTTTGACTATCCAACATTATGCAAAATTCGTCAAAATTTTTATTAGCACTTCTTATATTAAGGTGTATAATATTTAATGCATGTTCCCTATTTAATATCGTTTTCATGTCTTCTCATGTACCATTATAAGTAATTATTTGATTATAGTCGTTGGTAAAATTATTACTAAGTATATTGTCAGCCATTATTAGTTCGAAAAATACGCATTATCCATCTTAAATTGACTTTTATTTGTACTATAGTTTTTATTTTTATCAAAATTATGGTAATGTTATAATTGTGTAAGTATTGAATTTTGAAAAGTAATGGATTTTGTTGAATACGAGTGTATAAGAATAGGAATTTGATGATTATTCAATATTATAAATTTTTTTTTTTCATATAGTGTAGTTTAGTAGTGTGAAAGAAGTGCTGAATTAACATGTTCTGTTGGTTGTGTTTATGTATACTTAACCTACTTAATGTTATATTATTATATGATCTAATTAAGATTTGAAAGTAAGCTATAAATATTATAGTTATTGCCCAATTAAACCTGAAATTATTAAAATTAGAATAACTAGCTAAGATATTACAGAATAAAACAATGGTTGAATATAACGATAAAGCGTATACTATAGATAATTTATAAAAAACGTAGATTATCGATACTTTTTATTTGTGTCTTTTTGGTCATCTCGTTTTTTTTGCAGAAGGTTCTGCCATTCCTTGTCCAGATGTATCGGTATCCAAGTTCTTTAGCTTTTGATCTTGAAGTTGCCCCCCCTCCCCCCACTTCAAGCCACAGACTCCAGACCTTTGCATGATTTTGCAATTAATTTGCTTTAATTTGCTATGCGATTTTCAGAACTTGCATACCTTTAGTTTTTCCGGAAAAAATTGTTTGTGTTGTGCCCCCCCCCCCAACACATTCAAATATTTTATTCAAAATGATTTTAATGGTAAGATCACAAATATCGAAAATAAATTAGAAATGTAGTCAACCCTTTTTTCTTATAACATTTAGTGGGTCTTACATATTTCACTTATAGATATATTTTTTAATATTGCGATTTAACATAAACCTTAACATTATAATATTATTGTTCGAGTACACTAGGTTATATTACTTTTTATATTTTATGCATACTAAATTATATATTATATCATAATATGATGTAATAAAATGATGTTATAATAAAAAATGTTTTGTAGTGAGTTGGGGGGGCGTTTCACTCTGCCCTCCTTAACCACGACATACAACTATGTTGTCCCGGATTTGTAGAAATTTTGTAATTTATACAAAAAAATATCATATTAATTATGTAGCATTGTTTTGGGCTTAAATAATTTAAAAATATATACAATTACATTTTTAGACCCGCCGTTTAGCCTGGAATTAAATTTTTTATAAACGTGTCCTTCATTTTTAGTTTTGAATTCAACAATGTAATCATTTTTAATTTACTAATGCCATATTTCACATGATCGAATATACCAAAAAGTTCAACAGAAAATTTGATGATAGTTTTTAATATTATGAATGATAAAAAGATTTAAAAATAACTGCAACTGCTTTGATGTCTTATAGTTTAACATAAAATATTATATGAGGGTTAATATGCTGTTTTCTGACATTATTTATTTTTTTTTATTTTTGGACGTAAGTCGTTGTGAGCTTCCCAAATTCTATCGGCTCTTCTTACATATCCAATGTAATGATCAGAACCATAGCCTATGGCCCCTCGAAGTCTAAACCTACAAATAATAAATGGAATGTTAAATAGTATGTTCAGTTATGGGTTTTTAATTTTTATAATTTATTTAATTTTATTTTTTTATTAGTTCTTTGTTATAAAAATATCGTTGATATTGTGAACAATAATATCATAAATTATGATATTAATATTGTTATTATATTATTTGATATTATAGTTATTAGTTTATTAATTAATCATAAGATTATGATTCATAATAAATTAATTCAGGTTTAAACTTACATTTCTGAGTTAACACATATCTCCACAGGAAAGTCATCTAACGAAAACTGTTTTTCATCAGCAATACTATCAGCTTCAATAAATATATGGTTTTGTAGATACCTTATCGATGTTATTAAACCATCACAATTTTTATTCGGACATTCGTAATAAGTTTTGTCTGCGTACTGATTCAATGCATTTTGCAAAGTTGAAAATTCGTGTCTCGATCTTAATATTATTGTTGGACTAGAAGTATGTCTTTTTACAATCCATTTTCGATCACACAATATCCTCGATGCTGGAAGGATCATTCTTTATCAAATTGATTATAATAAACGAGACATTGCATCTTGCATCAATTACTTTTAAATTGGTAATTCCTTCGTCTTCATGGAATATTTTTCGAATAATTGAAACTCGAGAATTATACAAGCTTCGGCATGAACTTTTAATAGCTAACTGTTTTGAAAACTTTAGGAGTTCATTGGCATTACCATCAACAAAACATTTGTAACATGGTATATCTATGTATGTCATAGATAACATTTCAACGACTGAATCGAATGCGCAAGTATTATATACTATATATTTTTCTTTTCCTAAACGAACGGGGGTGGTTGTATTACCATTAAGAATTAAACTATTTAAGTTTGACCTTAAGTGTTTTAAACTTAACAATTGATCGATTTCCGGCATTGCCTTCATATACTTTGTTGGTCTTTTTTTGCAATTTTTTTTATAATTGGTTGGATTGCATATTTGTCTTTTCCTTGGCCGCGCCAGTTTTCTATCGCATTTAACGATGAATCAGAATCGTTTATATCACTTCGAGGATCACTGCATATAGAAGGTTCATTTTTAGGAGAAATTTGATATTTTCTTCCAGAATTTAAAGTACAAATGAAGCATTTTATATCGAAGAAGATTCAATGCTTTAGGTTTCTTTGTCACATCATCTATGGAAACATTAGCCGGAATGATGCCAATAAGGTTTTTAAATTTTGTTTGAAAATTGTGGCAGTCATGAAAGACAGTTAAGAATATGCTCGTTGGTGAAAGTTTTCCTTCAAGTTCTCTAGAAATTTCATATCAAACTTTTTCTGATATAGATATCATAAGACCGGATTCGTTAAATAAATCATACTTTCTCTTTTCAAGAGCGTTAAACACTATCCAAATCAACTAATGGTTTTCTTCCTCTCTTCGTTTATTGCTACAGTTAATAACAAATTTAAGTTCAAATAAGGACACGTAATTTTTTTAAAAAAAATTTAACATTCATGTAATTATACATCAAATTATAATTTAAAACCTTAATATGAAGAATATAAAACCTTATATTTTATAAAATTATTACTAAATTAGTAATTTATAACTAAAATATATATATTAATTTATATTACTAACATTAATTAACATAACATATATTTATATATTAGGTTAGGTATATTAGGTTTTATATTAGGTTATGCTTAATGTTATGCTAATGACCATAGCTGTCGAAGCAAAATATGTACGATTTCGAGACCAATAATAAAAAAAAAAGTTTCATGTATTAACAAATAATATTTTTAAATTACAACAAAATAACTTAAATGGTTATTCTTATTTTTAATATGTATTTTCGTTCAAATTTAAATTAAAATGTCTATAAAAAATAAATGTGATTAAATATTTTTTAGATGTTTTGGTTACTGTATGAACTATTTATGATAATGTTTGTTTTAAATTGTGAATTCTTTCCAATTCCAATATTTATCATAAGTTTTTCAACTTTTATTAAAAAAAAATAATTTCTAAAAGCAAGTTAAAATAAAATTTTAGAAGCGTTTGAAGTTCATATATTTACACTACTGGATATTCACTCAATTTCTCTTGTAACGATTTTCTTATTTTGTCGTAATTCAAAAATTAATTACTGTAGATGCATAAAAATTTAACTGAATGTTTATATTCTCATTTTCTATACACCTTACGATTTTAAAAATATTTTGAGTCGTTTTGAGCTATTTACTTAATTTTCGGTTTTCAATGTTTTTAGTTTTAGATTCTAAGGGGAGCGAGGAAGCTAGTGGTTTTACAACTGTGTTAATTTTTTCTTTTTTTTATATCCTGTATACAAAATTTCTACCAGAAGGAGTGCTTCGATTTAAACATATTATAGTATCTTATCTTTAAGCAAATTGGATCAAGACGGTACTTTAGAAGAGTCATTTTTGGATTTTCTCAATAGTTATTTAATACCATGCGAAAAACTACTGACAAATTGCGAAAAACCGCTTAAAATGGGATTTTAATTTCTAACGATTTGTTTATCACCATAGAAACGAATAAAAAATAATAACATTATAATATTAATTCAACTTACATGAAATAATAACTAATAACAATATAAAATATACAGACTGACAAACCATCTCCGCTCAGAATCGTTTTTCTTATACAATGATATTATATCATTGAATTCAAGTTTAGTACAATCCATTCAATCCATTTAATAATCCATTATACAATGAGCCACCTGTAACCTACTGTACAGCAGAGTGACATCCGCTTACCTTCTTTTTTGTCTATAATTGTGAATAAAATGTTGTTTGTTGTGTGAAAAACATTGAAAATTTAATCCAATGATCCTGATATATTGTTACTATTACAGTTGATAAATATTAGATCAAACCCAATGATCCCCCCCCCCCCGTAAATACGCCACTGCATCATTCCTTACATTTCTTGTAAAATATCAGACGTTGATATAATCTAATAGCAATTATCATCAATTCGTCATCTTACCAAGCTCGTCAACTTACCCGGGTCTCCCTAAACGTATAGGTAATATTTTAACAACTATTATAATGATTGTAATTAATTGATATTTGTTTGTTTATACAAATTCACTCGTCTTATTAAGTAATATTGAATTTAGTAATTCGTTTTGTGTATTTTAATTTGAAATGGTTTGAAAAGTTTTTTTTATCGAATTTTTATTTTTATTTCATCTAAATGAATGGGTTTTGGATTGCTTTGATTAAGTGTAATATTGAAATAAGAATAATTTACCATTATAACTTTAAAAATAATGTTGTAAATGACGATTTTATATAATATGCTCTGTTGTTTATACACCTTAAGTCGTGTATGATGAGCTTGACACCCAGCTTTCAGAAATGATTCATCAGATTTAATGTTAGTTTAAAAATAAAAGATGTATAATTATTTATTATAAATTATTGTAATTGTAATTGAATTTTTTCAAGTCTTATTTAGTTTATAAGGTCATAAAACCTGATATGTCACTATACAACCGGCGTCATTACAAACTATTTCTTCTATATAGTACCTATATTTTCTATTCGTTTTATTTCTGACAAAATCTGATCTGGGGTAATTATAAAAACATCTAATTTATTTGTTTGAACGTTTGAGATCATTCTTTGTAACCTCGTTACAAAAATATCTAATTCAAATATATTATTTTCAATTAGTGATATTAATCTTAAAACAATAATTGAATTTTTGTTTGCCTACTAATTCAATATTTATGTTGTTAATAGCTTTCTTTATACATTTATTAGAATATTTTCAATCTGTAACATTTTTTCAATGAGCATATTATGGGCATATTACTTGGGGGGAGTAGCTACCCAACCTTACGTTAAAACGTAAAAAACGCAACATAGTTACTAAAAATGTACTCATACTAAATGTATTATTTTATTCGTAATTTAAAGGAGTAATTAGGTAACAAATGTAAATCTGACCATCTGGTTAAAATGCATTATAATTTATGAATGATACAATAATATGAGAAAACATTAGCTTTTCTTAAGAAATAGGTCGAGAGAGGATCGAGCATTCCGTGATATAGTACCTACATAATTGACAATTTACACAACATAGCTGCTGATGCTTTCGACACTGGAGATCATGAAATAATAATGAGCCTCGTGGGCCTTGCCGAGGAGACGATCGGCGTGGCTACGGGTAGCCGCGAAATACACGCTCATAATTTAGATAAATGTTATTGTGATAGGGACCTTTTCCGTGATATAATCTTCCATTACTTCCGTATTCCAATACAATAATTTATCATTGATTTATGATCTTGTATTTTTATTGATATATTAATAAAAAAAAAAATACAATTTCATAATAGTTTAGGTGGTTATTATTTTTTTTTAATATTAGTCCAAAATTATATACCTATTAGTTAATTTGTTTGTACATTTTTATTTTGTTTTTGTACAGATGAATAAATTAATAAGACAATTTCTCCGATTTATTACTCGAGAAGATAAAGCAAATCAGGTAAACCATTTTTATACTTATTTTTGAATGATTTTCTTTTTGTTGTATCTTTAAGTATATACATTTTCATGAAGTGTTAATTTTCTGTATCTATATATTCGGGTATAATGTATTATATTCGAACTCCATGTAACTTATAACAACGTAAGCCCTGAGCCATAACAAATATGTAATGGTTTGATGGGTAGCTTAAGAGAACACCACACCTGGATGTAACTTGAGTAACATTGAAAATCTACTAACCAAATTCTTACTGCTCTCTATATATAGTTAATATTAGTTAAGGTATTTTAAGAGAGCTCTATATCTGGATGTAACCATGAAAATCTGCTTACTTTACTTAGTATAAACTAGGCTTGAGTAATTTTAGTATTTGACCGGTGCAAAAAGTATTGCCTTAATAATGTGTGTTTTTTTTTTAATTTAACACATACTTTACAAAGTGTTACGCCTCAGTCACAATGTACCTCAATCATTACATACTGTGCAGTATGGCTGTTACCGGCTTTCTCCTTTTTTTTATTATTTAGTTACCCATTCATTCATTTTTCTGGATTATTCGGACACTCTTAACTCATTTTAAAATAAAAAATATCATTATATAGTATACTTAATAAGGCTATATATACAATTTAGGTACCATACAACCAATGAAAAAAGAAAATTAACAGTAAAAAATCTAAATACATTAAAACGACTATGCATAGACTACAACAATGGAAAAAACAAAGGAAACTATCTTAAAAGCTAGTTTGTACTATATGAATTAAACTCAAATTTGTATAAGTAAAAAAAATATTAAAATTATTAATTAATTTTTGGTCTAACGTGAATTGACTGATAAGTATCATTTTTATCATCTAATCTATATACTATTCTATCTTGTTTTTTCGATTTACTATTCATTCTATGTCAGGAAATGCCTGTGGTGAATCATTTACTCAAGAAAAGTATAGGTGAAAAACTATATAAGAATAAGTCGTGTAATTTAAAAATATCCATGAATTTAGGGCTGATCATTTTTAATGTGTATTTTTATAATTATCAATGGATTACAATAATATAATAAATATAGTTTGTTCAAGAGCTTACTCTTGAACAAACTATACGTAGATGAAAAAAAATGAATACAAACGTTAATTTAACTAAAAATTAATTTAAATTTCGGTTTTATGACTTATCAGCAATTACTCTGTGTTCTATGATCCTATTTACATTTTTATATGTGGTGAGGTGTTGATCTTTTTATTCAAATAGTAAATCCACATACTTATCTGAATATTTGTATATTTCATCAGTGTTAAGTAAATGTAATGTCGTGTGATTGGATAAGGTTTCAATTATGTTGCAACAAATTTCAAAATTTATGAAAATTGTTTATTGAGAAGTATTATAGGTGATATGCAAAGTATAATATTTTATTAGAGATGTTACGAACAATAATATTTAAGGTCGAACCCAACCCAGTGCAACACGATTGCAGACTTTTTACCTTTTTACCTGATAAAAACATAACACGATTGCGGACTACAGTAAAACCTCGATAAGACGGAATCGCATGGGACCATGACATTTTTCCGTCTTGACGGGGTTTCCGTCTTGACGGGGATTAAAAAAGTTAATTTAATATAATTAAAGATTACATACATATTTATTTTAAACCAGTTGGTACATATTACATACAATTTATACTTATATTTATTATAATTTTATATTTATACTTATTCATTTATATTTATTCATTTATATTTATTTATTACATACATATTTATTGTACATTGATATTTTATTTTAATATTTTTTGAAAAAATCGGTTATTGATTTTTGCTTTTTATTTTGTAAGGCGACGCGTTCCACACACTCCTTGGCTCTCGAAGTCAAATCTAAAAGCTCACTATTAGACACTGTGAGGGAAAATTTTTGTAGTTCCTCGAGGTAGTAGATAGCAGTTTTGTAATCTTTTACCGTATTTTCTGGTTCTTCATATTGGTTTTCGTCGTTGTATTCGTCTTTTTCACATTCATTCTCAACCATGGATATAGCCGAATCATGGGTTTGCTGCGTCTCAAGTTCGTCATCAATGTGAAGAAGTTCTTCTTGGTCAAAATCAAGTTCAGCAAAGATATCTTGAATTTCAATCAGGGCATTCTCATTAGGATTCACATCCGATCCATCAATCAAGAATCCAGCTTTACGGAAACAATTTTGAACACATTCATTTTTCAAACTATTGCACGATAAAGAAATCCAATTTACAGCGTCTAAGACAGTTATCGAAGTAGCAAGCTGGTGAACAGAAGTAGAACTATCAATTTTGCACACAAGCGACTGTAGCATAAATTTACGATAGTACGACTTAAAGGTGTAAATAACTCCTTGGTCCATCGGTTGAGAAACCGAAGTGGTGTTTGGGGGTAGCATATGAATTTTCACGTTAGACAGTTCAATGTAAGGATGACATGTCGCATTGTCCAAAAATAATAAAATATTTCTGTTCTGTGATCGCATATCTGCATTGAAATATTGCAACCACTGTTCCATTATTTCGGCCGTCATCCAAGCCTTCTTATTAGATTTCCAAGTCACAGGTAATGAAGCAATATTCATATTCTTAAAACAACGAGGTTTCATTGATTTTCCTATAACAAGAGGCTTTCTGATTTCACCTGCCATGTTCCCACACATCAATACAGTTAACCTATCCTTAGATTTTTTACCACCAACACACGCATCGCCCTTTATTACTAAAGACTTGGTAGGGATCCCTCTGAAAAAAAGACCAGTTTCATCGGCATTATAAATGTCTTTAGCTTCATACCCTTTAATGAGAACTAAGAGTTTGCGTTTCCAATTTTCAACTGTATCTTGATCTACATCATTTGCTTCCCCATTGATTAGTTTGCAGACGATATTATGCCGTCGTTTGAACCGGTCAAGCCAACCGTTTGAAGCTTTAAAATCACTAATTCCGAGTTTTTCTGCCAATTTAGTGGCCTCAGTTTGTATAATAGGTCCAGAGATGGGCAAACTTTTCGACCGACAATTGATGAACCACCTGTATAAATCTCGTTCAACTTGTTCAAATCCCACCGACGCCACTCTTTTACTTTTACCAGAATTTTTACAACTCACCCACTGCTCCATTAGTTTGTCTTTATTTTTTATTGCCTCATAAACTAGCGTTTTTCCACACTTAAATTTCACCATGAGTTCCTTCACTGAAAGATTCTCATGTTGCTTTAACTCGATTAATTTTATTTTATCCGATAGCGTAAGAGTTGTTTTTTTCGACATTTTAAATGTAAACGATAGACGGAAAAACGCAGCGACACGAACGTAACGATATATGATTTGATACTGAACCAAGCAACTCAGATAATGTTGTATAGTGTATAGGTACGTATCAATTTTATTAGTTTTTAATGTCATCGTACGCGCTCGTATATCGATAATCTATGGGTAACGACAGTACGAAAATAAATTTATTACACGAAAATCGTGTTATATTTCCGTCTTAGCGAGGGTTTTCATCAACTTTCATTACAAAAACGTGTCCGTTTCCGGCTTGGCGAGGTTTCCGTCTTAGCGGGATAAAATTATATGCAATTTGAAACGGGACCAAAAAAATTTTCCGTAATACCGGGGTTTCCGTCTTACCGAAGTTCCGTTTTAGCGAGGTTTTACTGTA
>NW_019104201.1:18576-54815 GCF_001856785.1 Myzus persicae
TTTTTTAATTTTATTTACTATTAAAATGAATGATCATATGCATTTCAAGTTTTTCTTCAGTGAAGCTATGACGTTTATCAGTTAACATATTTTTAAATACTGAAAACGAACATTCGACGTCAACCGAAGTTGTTGGGGCATATTTGAAGCAACTTATTATTTTCGGGTCTTGGTAAACATCTTCGAGCTGAACGTTTTCGCCTGATAGTACTGCATTTATTTTTCGTACAATTTCTAGACCTTTATTTTTATTGGAAAGCTCATTTAATTTTGTAGTAAGTGTTGCACCTTTTGGCCCAGGAATAGAATTAATTTTTTCTTTGATTTTGTCAATTATTGGAAAGCTTTCATGTAAAGTCATATTTTGAGTTTCCAGTTTTTTATTAAATTTACGTCGTGCCCATAAAATGTATTTTTAATTTTTCTACTTGATTATACTATATTATTTTATACATTTTTTTTAATTTTTGCTTCAATATGCAATAAATATGCAATACATTTTGAATTTTGCCTAAATATGCAAAATTATGCAATAACATTGAAATATGCAAAAAAAAATTTCACCATTTGCTTCAAATTATGATGATTCGTAGAGAATACTGACAAAAATCCAAAAATATTAAAAAGAAACAAATATGCAATTGCATAGAAATCCGCGCTCTACTGATAAGTGTTAGTGGCTGTGCTTTTCCAATATGTACGAGTATTCA
Source organism: Myzus persicae (assembly GCF_001856785.1). Lineage (NCBI taxonomy): Eukaryota > Metazoa > Arthropoda > Insecta > Hemiptera > Aphididae > Myzus > Myzus persicae. Next base: position 19,287 of record NW_019104201.1, read on the forward strand.
CATCCGGTAATATTTATTGTACCGGATTTTATTTCATTAGTGTGATAGTCGTCATTCTGTCGTCGTAGTCGTCTCATTCTCACGTAATATGCAAAAAATTCCAAAATCTTTAGAGGAAGCGATGACTCAGTTGCTTGATAGTCGTGAAAATATAACTAATACTGGTGAACTATTTTGTCACATGGAAGAAACCTCAAGTCCAATTATATTCACATGCAAAACTAATCTTGACTATAATTCAAAATCTGAACTAGGTGTTTGGTTGAAACAATTTTTTGCACTTGGATTTTTACCTTCGGAAGATGTAGAAGATGCTTTTACTTATTTAATTGAAAATATCCCCTACAGATAATTTTGAATTTACTGATTATATTTTGAACAATTATACATCATCTGATGCCGCTTTTCCACCGATTTTATGGGCAACTGAATCTTCAACAGAGGCAAGAACGACCAATGGGCCAGAATCTTTCCATAGCCACTATAATGCTCAGTTTTATACTTCTCACCCATCTATTCACCAAGTTATACATATTTTATTGAATATTCAAAGTGAAACTTATTTAAAAATATATAGTATAAAACGACAAAATATTAACAAGGTTTAACAAGAAGAGAATATTGAATTTATAATGAACACTTGAGAAAAATATAAAAATAATGAAATATCTTTAAATAATTATTTGCTGACATTAGGACCACGTTTTTGTGCTAAAAAGTTATAACAACTTGATTTTTTGTTTGACGCGTAATAATAAGTTACTGTGATGTTTATCCATATATTTTTTTACTGTACGAATTATATTATTAATTATCATTATTAACACCGTTATTTGTGTTTGCTCAAAGAAAAAATATTTAAGGTGCGCAATCGTGTTATGTTTTTTTTCAGGTAAAAATGTAAAATGTCCGCAATCGTGTTACGTCCAACCCAACCATAGACCTATTAACTATGGACAGCGCATTCCACCCCGCTCTGCCCACAATGCTAGGTGATCCTATAACTGAGAGAGAAAGAACACAAAGTAGTGAATCATGGAGGAAATACTAAACTTTTTTATTTCCATTTCCTTTATCCATAGGCATATGCCTTTATCATATATATAAACATACTATCTATAAAAGTATAATATAATATTTATAATTTTGATATAAATTATAAATTAACAAAATAAAAGTTTAAACTTTGAGTTCTTTGTGGTCTCTACAAATTTTAATTAAATATTTAATCAATGCCATGTTTTAATCATTAAGACCTGAAACCTAATTTAATTGCATTTATACTTAACAACCATTTCTGGTACATTTTTCTACTTTCTGTTAGTGCAATTGAAAAAAAGTTTTTTCATTCTACAAAACACTTCTGCGTATAATCGCCGTTAATTTTTGTTTGAAACTGATTGTACATTGTAACAAATTTCACTAAAGAATTGCAGGTACTACCTCATTGTGTACAAATTTACATTATAAAAATAAATAATTAATTGGAAATAAATATATAGTTTAATTTAATTAATTTATGAGGTTTGTATGTAGAATATTACTCTATGGATTTGTATCAGAATCCAATAATTATTAATTATCACCCATTTTAATATATTGATTAAATATATAGTACATACTAGAGAGCCTCACAGAGTAATAATATATATTATGGTAATATGGAGTCTATAGAAAACAATAAAAATATTTACAATATCAAATATTTATTAAGTATAGATTTTTGTAATAAAATAACAATATTAACATGGTTGTCATTGATGTTGAAATGTAATTTGTTTGGTCAAGTATGAACGTATTCTTGTTTTTGGTTGACTGCATTGTTCTTTATTATGATGATGCAACCGAATTACAATACATTTTTTAATAATAAGTTTAGTTATTTGTAAAAGGTGATTTTTTATTGGTGATTGAGATGCTATATGTACATTTAATGAGATAGATGGATTATTTTTATTTAATTGAGCCATGGTTTTAATTGTTCAATAATTAATTGGATTTCCGGAATGTCTTGATAAATCTTGAATTCTTGATGTAAATACTTAATGGTTTTTTTAGTCCACCTCTATTTTTTTATATCAATAAGTGTATGATGCATGTATCTATCTTCAAGAGCAGAACAGCAAACTGAACAATTAATAATTTTTATTAACTGTCTTACCACAAATACAGCTATATGTTGAATAACATCTTCTTTATAGATATTAAAATCTCCTGGTGCAATGATTTGTTCATCACTGTCATCTAAAAAGCTTTCTTCTAGTTTTTTCTTACTGCTAGTGACATGCAGAATGGTAGTAGAGTCTTGAGGTGAACAGTTGGCATTTTCTGAAATTGATAGCTCACTATGAACTATAAGTTTCTTGTATATAGCTTCAAACTGTCCAGCTGTGTGGTTGTTGTTGAAGCCCCCTCTTGACCGTATAGCTGAAAACAGCATTTCTATGTAGTCCTGTGAAATCTTATAGGAAAGTAAAACCTAAGCTGTCTTCATGACGTTATCAAACAGTCTACTCATACTTTTTAAACAGGTGATGAGACCAAATCAAGTTTTTCTAGGCGATTCTAATATTGGAAGATGATATCTATCTTGTAATGTTTTTAAGTAACCTATAGATGAATTAATACAATTGGTCATGTCTTCATAATGCTCTTTATAAAGTGGCTTTTTGTGTGGGAGTTTGCTCATAAAATGTCGAGTGTTTAAAAAATCAAATACGTTGTTTATGTTTCGACAAAAGGTAATAGTAGCGTCACAGTTGTTAAAATCTTCAATATTTTTTGTCTTACAATACAAAAGAGCATCAGCTACACTGCAACTGAAAACTTGCGGAGCTGGTCGAACTTCTTTGTCGAATTTTAGTAGCCAAATGAATTTTATTATTTTATTGTAACGTAACTAAATTTTTTAAATATTTCCATTCTATTGGATTGTCCTCTGCATCGTACAATATACCCCAATCCCCAATTGTGTTTCTCACCAGTTTCAGCATGTGAGCTGGATCTAAAAAAATAATGATTTCTTCTCTAGTACTTGGATGCGAGAACCGTGAAATTAGATTTGTTAGGTCTGCTCCTAAATGCATTGTCGTGGAAATGTTTGAAGCAGCTCCGTCAAAAGTTAATGTTTTAACAATTGCCCCAGTTTCATGGATATTAATTAAACATGTCTTGAGAAGGTTGGCTTTTTTTTCTGCTGTTAGTCCGTGTATTAAGAAATAGCCAACAGGAATCTTCCAGTGGGAATTTAAGGCAACAACTATAAATACCAAAGCTTCAGTTGCTTTAGGCATTGCATCAGAATCCTGAATTTTATGATCATAGTTCATATACCCCTGAAGACGTTCCCCATTAAAATGAATTGCTTCTCTTATAAACATTTCGTCCTTAATGATTCCAGGTACTAAATCTAAATTGTTATTTGGTACATTTAACACTATTTGTTTAAAACTAATCAATAATCACAATTTTATCACGTTATCAATGAAATATAACGATCGGCAAGATTTTATTGTATCACAATTTATTATTTGGCAGTGGGCACACTATAAAACACTACTTAGTTTCTTTTCTCACTCGACTATATCGTATCCTAACTTCTCTCCCCAAGCGCTGTCCATAGTTAATAGGTCTTTGAACCCAACTTTCTTAAATTAACGAATTTGAACGGATCCGAACCTACACACTTTCAATCGAACCCGAACCATACCGAACTCTTCAAGTATTTTATCGAACTCGAACCGAGGATAAAAAAGTCAAAATTATATATTATTTTATTTAAATATTAATATTTATTGATACATTTTTATTTATCATTTATCCACTATACCACAGTATTATTGACTAAAGTTATATAAAGTTACACAATAAATATTAAATTATAATCATAATTTAGGATTAAGAATTAAAACTTCTTGCTACTAATGTGCTGTAATCATTTTTTTTTTTTATTTATATCAAAATTAAAATCATAATTAATAAAATATAATAACTATTATTTATAATATCAACAATTGAGTTACAATTGAGTGACATTTTTTTAATAAACTAACCATATTGTTTTCTTTAAAGCTTCATCAATGGCCAATTGTAAAATAGTGATGTAACATATCATTATAATTATAATTATTGAATGCACAACTTATATTTCTTTCATTGTCTGTGATCATATCAATATAAATGTTTTAATTCAAAATATATATGTTCCATTCATTAACCATAGATTTAATTTTGAGAAAAATATTTTTTCCAGTATGTTCTCCAGGAAAGTATAAGAATCCTAGTGTTTTGTTACGGAGCTCAAATTCTTTCATTAAATAACGTGTTGTATGTGATATATATGATGGTTGAGCTTCAATTGTCCAGATATCAAACGTAAATGATATGGATTGCATACTATTCAATTCGGCGATTATTTCATATTTGAGTTCAGATAATAGTTTTGAACACAGCTGATGAATTGCAGTAGAAGATAAATAATATTGTTTGGTTTGTAGTTAATACTTGCACTCTAGTGTAATCATTATGTTCTTAAATCAACGGTAGACTATGGTTGGTAATCTAATACAATCATTTCACTTATATTTTGGGTAATTAATTTAGCTCTTGCACTATGTTTTGATAAATATTATTTTGAGTTGAATGAATCCTGAATTTTGTTTCGTTTCTGTGTAATGTCTTCGTTTTTTTTCTTCAACGCTTGTTCTTTATTTTATTTTTATTTTTCTCATTATATGTTTGCAGATATTCAGAATATTTTTTGGAGTGAATTTTAAGTTTTTCATTATTATTGTTGATTAAAGACTTTTTAATACTTTTTACAAGTATTACACATAGATTAGTCATAACCTATTTTGTTAAAATAATCATAAATTTAACTTTGATTTGATGCATTGTCTACCTCTACTGGTCCTGTTGCCATTGGGCTTTCTTAAAATTCTTCGTTTATAAGCTCAGTTGTCTCTGCGTCTGGGTCATCAATACTGTTTTGAATATCTTCAGATTGAATAGACCTCATTAGCCGCTCAAATGCATTCATCCTCTTGGTCATAATAGTATTTATATACTATATACTATAAAGATATATCAATCCTATAAGATACTATAGATGTAGAGTTAATAATTTATACTTTAATAGTTATGCTTGAGATTTTTAATTTTTTCAATAATATTTTATATATTTATTTTTAATTAACATTAATACGATAATACCTTATAACAGATAAGCAAAAGCCAAAAACATAAAAATTTAAAACAAGCAAACATTAAATAATTAATTACGATCTATTTTTGTATCGAGGGTTTTCATTACGATGTCTCCCTTCCCCAGTTCAGTCTCGGATAACTCGATGAATGGGCATTGGTTATGGGTGGTCGGTAGAGCGTGTCGCGGCTGGTTGCAACAAGCAACAAACAATAGAATAATAATATTAGAAGTTACTTTACCGAGTTTTATCATTTTTTTCTCTGGTTCGATTATCGAACCAAACTATTAGATATTTGGTTCTGTTGGATTTTTGGGAGAATTTCCACTTCAACACCCAGAGTTTGGTTCGGTTCAAAAATCGAACAGTTCATAACATCTCCATATTTTATGATAGTTCTATATAAATAATAGCAAACAAATATAATTTGTACTATGATAAATTAGGGTCTAGGACATCTCGCCGCCACCGTTTCGTCACCGACATTTCTCGAGTTAAATATACCACCACAACTTGTACCAGAATATACCAGAGATCCAGCAGTGACACCACCAATAAGAAATAATTTACAGTGTTGCCTTGTTAGCGGCACTCGTCGCTATGCTCCTCGGCGCCGTCGCTCCGCTCCGCAAATCGAAAATATCCCTCGACTTGCTATGCAACGCCACCTAAAGTTGGTCACAGTATAACTGCTGTTTTACCATAGAACAACCACTCTTGTCATTCAAAAGCTTATCACTACCGAAACGGTGGCGGCGACAATGCTCGGCGGCGAGAAGAGTAGGTTCGGATAAATTATGCTCCACTATAAAATTATTAAACACCTATATTATTAGGTTTTGAATTCATATATTCCATGTGCGTCTTTCGAATCATCTAACGTAGTTTTCAATCAATTGTTTTCTTCTAGGCCAAGAATGGTACAGTAGCAGTGAATTCCAGAAAAAAATCAATGAGCTTCACTTGTAATGTGTGTTCGATGTCATTCAAGCACAAACATCATATTTTGAGGCACACACAAATGCATTTAGGCGTTAAATCTTTTCATTGCAATATATGTAATAAATGGTTTAGGGACCAGTCTAATTTGTCTAATCACAAATACACCCACACTGGGGAAAAGAAGTTCAAGTGTTCCGAGTGTGGAAAAACATTTATGAAAAACGACAATTTAAAAGCTCATTCAAGGACTCATTCTCTCGAAAGGCCTTATAGCTGTAATCATTGCGAAAAAGTGTTCACAACAAATGGAAATCTTACCAGACATGTGCGAAATGTGCACAAATGCGTTTAAATTAATAATTATTATTATGATGTTAAGTGTTCAGTTCTAAAAATTGTTTAATAAATATATAAATCGTGTTATTCACTAAGGATTATATTTCACAAACAAAGAAGTATCATTTATTCAGCACAACATTAACAAAATTTAATAGCATAATAAAGAATATATTATTAAAAAACCTAGATAGAAATTAATTAGTCTTTCCTTCATTAATTATTAGAAACGTTTTCAAACTTATGAGTTCAGTTGTGGTATACAGAATTTTATGAGCAGTAAAATACTCGTATTATTTTTAAATTATTATTTATGAGTTTATTGAAGTCCGCCGACCAAACTTCACACCTGCTGATGCGGCGAATACACACGTTCCCCTCTGTCATCTCCATGGCATACACCGTGTACTGGGATATCGTCTGATTAATTTAAAGAATCTCCATAATATTATCTCTATCTCCTTCACGTCCATATCATCGTTATTAGGGGAAACGAAAGATGTAGAATTTTTATTCTCTTTCTTAAATTTTAATAATCTCATCTTATAAATCTGATGTTTTACTTCATGAACTATCCCGACATAATATAATGCACTGTTTTCTTACTTTTATCAAAAGCCAATCTCCGTTCTGATGCTCTGATCTTCCAAGATTCTTTTGCAATGCCAATTCAATATGGCCCCTTTCTATTTCATCAAACAATCGATGTCATAGGAACAGACACTCATATTTAGAAGTAGATCAATATCAAAATGTATATTATTGTTTATAACTTCATCAATAATTTCATTTGTATTCTCTCTGCGTCTTCCTGTTCCGTACCTACCCGCTTTTCCTTTTTTTTTTGTTCTCTTTTTTCCTTAACACTTCTTCAGACGTTATAACTGATGCTCCACTAGTTACTTTTCTTTTGATGACTTTTGGCTTTCAACCTGTTTCATAGAAGATACTAAAAGTTCTTCAAATTATGTGCAACTAGGAGTGGATGAAAAACTACTCAATTTTTGATTTTCTGATTGCCCTTGTCTCTCAAATGCCGTATTTACAAAAATTAATTTTATATCATTATAATGAACTTAAAGATAGTGAACACTATATGATAACATCAGGATGTATTCATGTATCTATTGATATTGAAGTACTTTTAAATGTTTAATCAAAACTAAGAACCTAAGAGTTAAGAAGATCCTAACTTTTTTTTTTGTGTTACACGTTGTTGAAACAGCAATCATTGAATAATAAGAAAAAAAATATATCAAGCTATAGCTTAGTATCATATGTTTGTAGGGTTTGTATAAAATGTAAAGAAACTTTTACTTTGTCTTATGTATACTACACATTTTTAGTATAGCAAAGTATGCGAAGTGTTATGATATATACAACATACAACTTAAATAAGCAGAGCACAGTGAAATAATGTAACTCTACGTTTGATAAATAACAAAATATCTGGTAAATAAAATATACTAAACCTATTAGCCATTGAATGTGGATGTGTTTGTAGATGGATTCCACGACAGTTCATCGCGCATCAATTTATCGCGCGAAATATTATCATCGACGTTTTATCTCATGCTTGTTAATCGTGCAGTATTTTATCGCGACTATTTCTTCGAGGTTAACCTTATCATTACATCGCTCGTTTAAGTTCATCGTGCATCACTTTATCGCGTTAATCGTCGTCATTGTATGTACTATGTTGCAGAGGTGGTTTGAAATTTTTCAGTCGGTGGTTCAAGAATAGTTAAAACCACCCACCCACCCACCAAAAAGTCACACTGCAAAACCTTACTTAATTTTATCATTTTTTTTTTTTTCTATTATTATCTATACTAAAATTTGCTAATTTTGATAGTTGATATATTAAGTACCGAATTCTAAATAACCAAGTAAACAACTTGATATTACAAATCTAAAGATATAAGATATCTTTAATAAGTAGGTAGGTATACACTTAACATTTTTTTTCTTATTAAAACAATTTTAATACAATGAATGGAAGTCAATATACATCATTTTTTAAGTGTTAACAATACATTGTGCAAAACACTAAAAGTTGAAGCAAATTTATTAATAGCAAATTCAATTGATACTTCTATATCAGGGTTACAAGAAATTAACATTAAATTATCCAACCTTTTTTCTCCAACAGTAGAGCGTAATTTTGTTTTAATGAGTTTAAGCTTGGAAAAACATCGTTCTACAGTTGCTGATGTTAGTGACAAAGTACAAATCCCTTTATAAGCCATGAATAAATTTGGAAAAGCTGACACCATTCCCATTTTACACACTGCTGAGTATATGGCAGTAACATGTATTGTTTCTTCGGAATCATCACTGTCTGTATCATTTTGATCACTTAAATCATTTGTATTAATTGTATGTTTAGAATGTTTAGATTGCATTTTTATGTCATTTGCTGTAGCACTATTCATAAAGTTTTTATAATTAGAAGCAAATAATTCATATTCTGCATTCAAACGATTTTTGTTAATTCTATCTGCAGACAACCAGTTTACCAAATAATCAAATTTATTTGGGGAGACTTTGTTTAACTCTAAGCATTCAGGTAGTAGTAATAAAATTCTTTGAAGATATTTTCAGAACCACTAAATCTATCATCTAGTTTAGATAAAATTACATCCAATGAACATTTATAAACTTCACATACATAGCGGTAATTTGCTGAAGTTATTCTTTCGTCATTACTTATTTCTCCACTCATTTTTTTCTTGCGAGATGTACGCACCTCTGCTAAATCATGTTCCTCTAAGTCTTGTGCATCACAAAATAATTTTGTTTCTGTAAATAGGTTCTCATATACAGGTTCAGTTTTCATTGCTCTTTTAAATCTTGTATTTGTTGTCGAGTCAATTTAATTAAATGTATTGCTTGAATGAAATCGATGGCAGGATTTTGTAAATAATTTGATAAAGGTGTAGTAATTGAGAATATATTGCGCATCATATGCATTGTAAGAACAAATTTAAAATAATTAAGTTGCTTTAAAAAACTATTAGCTAAATATCTGTTTTTTTCGTCAGTTTCTTCAAAGGCTAATTTTTTTTAATGTTTATATAATTGATTTATAAGTAATTTTTATAACTTCTAAAGAACGGTCATAGTATGTCCATCTCGTAGCAGAAAAACTTTTTAACCTACGAATACGATGGTTTTTATATAATTGTTTTTGAAACTCTACATATGTTGTGGTTCTCTTTCTGGCACCTAAAAATGTTACCAAACAACTAATTGTACCAAAAAAGTCTTGCGCACATTCAGTTGCTTCACAACAATCAACAACTGCTAAATTTAAGCAATGTGCACTACACCTTACATGTAGTGCACTTTTATTTTCATTTTGTAATAATGAGCTTAATCCTTTTACAGCTCCTTGCATATTAGATGCCCCATCATAAGCTTGTCCAATCAGATCATGCCTCCAATTTAAGTTATATTTGTCACATACTTTACAAAATAACTCATACATTCCATTTCCAGTTGAATCTACTGTTTCATCAACACAAATTAATCGCCCTTTAATGAGCCCATCGTTTGTACAATATCTCAATACAAAAGCAAATTGGTCGAGCTTTGACACATCAGTTGTAGAGTCCAGTATAAGTGAATACATTCCAGCCACTTTTACTTCCTTTAAAATTGTTTCACGGATCGATTCAGCAATACAGTTGAGCATAGAATTTTGTGATGATTTAGATAGAAATGTCAATCTTTGTTTTTTGCTGATGATTTAATATTTTCCAAGTGTGTAGCTAAAATTGTTTGATGTTTGGCAAAAACGTTAACCCAATCTAGAAATTTTCCAATTGTAACATTAGTTAAATACTCAGTATGGCCTCTGAATGCATCATTATGTTTGGATAAACATAACACTATATCCATTAATACATGCACAATTGCTCTATTCATTGCAACATGCTTATTATTAGAATTCATTAACTGAATATCAACACGATTATTATTTATGTACATTATTTTATTGAATTCAGCTTCTAAGTGATCTTTACAAGTTTCATGTAAATGAATTCGACCATATAAACCACCTAAATGTCCCTGTGAATTGCAACCTGTAGTGACAAAAGCGATTTTTTGAGCTCAGAACCAAACAGTTTGCATGTCCAGCAATAAATTCCATTCATTGCAGGCGAGTATGTAATCCACGATCGATGTTCAGACTTTCTATTAACCAACTTTGTATAATGTGATGTTGAAAACGAACGTGGTGGATTTGATTCATCTTAAGGAAATTTACCATTGGGTAAATCGGTAGCAACTGGTTGGCATGGACCCATTTCTAATTGAATTAACTTTAATCCAGGTGTGATTGATTTATTCATAAATAAAACTAGATCATTTTTAAACATTGGCGAAGCTGATTGTAAATTATTAACAGATTCATAGATATCAGGAGACTCAACATCTAAAATTGTACAATATTATTAGTTAGGTATCATAATAGTTGTATATAGTTTAGTTTCACTAAGCTCTTTCAATATCCACAAAATTGAATTTATATATTTTTATTAAACTAACTGTCTGACTATTATAATTTAAAATGTTGGTTAATTCTTAAAAATTGTATAAATACATGTACATACCTGCTGTATCATTGGAAGTATTTAAAACAATCGATACGTTTGATTTATCTTCATCTCCAATAACTACATCAATTTTCGAATGTTCAGTTTTCTCAAAGCTACTTGCATCTATTTCTAATATATTTAAGTTTATTAGATAAAATCCAAATCATTAAATAAATAAATGATATTGATGATATTCAAAAATGAACAAACAGATTATAACAACTCAATAACAACTAATATTTTTTATATAACAATTCAATACACAAAACAGTATATAAATCTAATACCATTTTAACTGCATAGACTACTAATACTTATGTATAAAAAGACTTGGATTTTATTCTAAATAATAATGAAAATATCTTGATAATATTTCTTCAGATCCTACTTTAATTCATATGGTACGCAAAACAAATTAGTAATTTTATCATACATTTTGTTACAGTTAAACCAAAAAAAAAGTAAATATCTAAAATTGTATAAGATTAGCTCAAAGATTAGGTATTAGTTATAAATGTCATCTTTATAGTCTTCTATGGTTTAATTACTCAAAATTTTATCAATATCCATAATATTTGATTTAAATATTGTTATTTAATGACTGTCTGAATAATATATTTTAAAATGTTTATTAATTCTTAAAGAATATAATTTATAAATACTATAACTATAAACATACCAGTTTTGTCAGGAACACAAAGTACCGTAAATTCATTTAATTTCTCCTTATCTCCTACATAAGTGTTTAAATATTTAGTTCTATCACAGCTACTTGCATCTAATACATTTAAAATTACCATTAAATATCAAAATTATTAAATATAATTTATTGTCAAGTAAACAGATAATCATACTAGGTTCTTTTTCAAAGCTAGGTAAAACCAGTAAATTCTTTCTCTCTGGCGCCTCTTCCATATTATCAACAAGACATTCTAGTTCCATACAACTTTTAGGATCCGGTTTCAATAGGGACACTATAAGTAATAGTTTATTAGATAATTAAATATCTTAATAACTTATTGACATAAATTTAAAATTATAGGAAAAAACATTCACAGTTGCATACTTGTTTTGTCAGAACTCAGTACAGCTGGTAAATTCGGTTTCCCTGGATCTTGGTTATCTACATTTGAATATTCAACTTCCATACAGCTATTGGGATCTGGTTCTTTTAGACACATTATATATGATGGTACAAATTGTTATTATTTATAAATAATAAATATAGTTATATTAGGTCATTAGGTACCTTAGGTATGTGAATAAATACCTTTATACATAAACCATATTTCATGTAGGGTACCTATTCTAAGAATACATATTTTGATATTCATAAATTTAACAATAAATGAGAAAAATTTTGATTTGATTTTTAAGTGACCATATAACTCAGTAAATAAAAATTACAAATTTACTTTATGTTTGTTCGATCGCGGAACGGTTTTTTCGGCCGCCGATCTATATATATTTATTTTATCATGTGGGGTGGAGATAATTAAGTTATCTACACTTAGTGTCCGGCAAGTTCTCCCCTCCACTGTCGTGACAGCCTCGTCTGCCGATGACCGTGCCGCCAGCCACCCGACGACCTACAACCAATGTTATTTATTTTTTTGTCTTTTTCCAACGGTCGAACTAAGCACAACGTCGTGCTCGTTCACCTTTGCGTGTCGCGAAAAACCTCGTGTGAACATGAGGTGTGATTTCCTGTCAACCTGTGATCGGGTTGTGTCAAGTTGAGTTCTCTTTTGAACTCATCGACGAAGAGATTCTTCATCATCCACGGTTGTTGTTCCGCGTCGTGGGATCATTCAATTGCAGTCGCTGTCAGGTCATATAATATCAGACATACTTATATTTCGTCCATTCGTGATCAGTGGCCAATTATCAACATTATTATTTGTATATTGCAATTTGCGACCTTAGTGTTAAATTATTTACCTTATTTACTATTATTTATTTTTATACATTACGGCAGTTGAGGTCGTTGTACTCAATATTATATTATATTTCGTATTTCAATGTTCTGGGCGCCCGCATATTTTATTAATTAATTTTTAATATGCTAAATAATATTGTTATATAATATATATACTGTACGGTCAGCGGCGGTAGTATTGTTATATTTGAAAAATAGTACTAGTTTTATATTTTGTGTGAGTAACCCCTCCCGCTCCTGTCCTCAACAACAAAAAAAACGCGAGTCGTTGCCTGTAATCGTAGGATCGGCATCAGCGAAAACAATGTTCTTAACATAATTCTAAACTAAGTACATAATATAACTATGGTTAAGGTTAATACATTTTTATTAACTAAATTAAATAGGCAAGTACTAGAAAAATAGAATTTATTTCAGTCATTCAGAAAATTTGTAAACTAAAATTTAAATATTTAAAAAAAATTATAATTATAAATTAGATACTTACCTGAGGTACAAGGTTTATTTATTTTAATAAAAAAATTTAATGATTTCAGGCTTTTATTAGCCCCTTTAAATTTCATTTTGCATGAATTAACATGCCGATTCCAGTTTGTGGAGTTAATTTTTTTTAAATCCCGTTCACGTCCACAATATGAGCACTTCATATTAAAGATATTACAAAATGAACCAACAGTATGGCGGATCGTAGTAAAATTATTTTAACAATCCAGTATTCACTAAAATAACGTCCACAACGCCTGACAAGACAAGTGACTGAATTACAGAAAACAGGAAAAGCAGGATTAAGGCTGGGGCTATACACGGCGATATTCGCGGCGAAATTCGTCGAGCAGTTTTCGTTCTGTCTGGCGATACACAGCAAATTCGCGTGACGGATTCGCTCAATATTTTCGCCGCGATTTTCCAAATATTTATACCATAATTTTGACATAATTCAGTTTCGAAGTTATTAATATAATTCTATGATAAAAATTCTACACCCTGGTGGGGTTAGCACTTGACGTCAAGAATATTCATATAGCATGTGCAAGCACTTACGGTACCTGTTCATTATTTTTCGTTTTTTTTTTTGTTCGTCATTTTCGTTGTGTTCGTCGTAGTTATATCTACTTGGGTATAGTATTGGTACTTACCAGCTAAAATATACAAAAAAATATATATATTCAAAACAGTCATTTTCACCGTTTTTATCACCACGAAGAACATGACAAGTGAATTAACAACTGAGGAGCTTGTGGCTATTGCTGTAGCACTAGAAGAAGACGAGAACAAGATCCAGAAGAAAAGAAAATATTCTGTTCATCCATTAAATGAGGAAAGGAAGGGAAAAGGCCAGTTTCATTTAATATGTGATAATTTGCGTGTGTATCCTGAAAAGTTTTTTTCTTATTATCAAATGTCTATGCCAACATTTGATGAATTGTTGAGTATCGTCAAATCTGACTTATTAAAAATGGAGAATTTAAAAAATGACACAATAGCACCAGAAGAACGTTTGACAATTACTATAAAGTATGTATATTATTTTTATAATTATTAGATCATTATTTATATTTAAAAATCAAAATAACTTTTACATCTTGTAATATTATAAAAAAAAAACATAATAGGTATACCATAATATATAGGTACCTATAGTAGACATCTATAAAAATAATTATAATACATCGTTTGTCTTTTGATTAGCCATAGAATATTCTTTATCTCTAACCGTTTTTTCGAGTGTTTGCTACGGATACGTGTAAGGCTGAAGAGGTATATATGGTTGAAATTGAGGCTGATGTTGTGTATAAGGCTGAGTTTATGTATAAGGCTGAGATGGTGTATAATGTTGATGTGGTGAGTAAGGCTGAGAAGTTTGGTTATCGTTTGTTGTATATTTTTGTACGAGTTGCATTATTTTGATCATCCATACTCTTCATCGCTGGTAACACAAAAAGCAAAAAATGTTTATTTCCATCAAAAACTTCTTCTTTGTTAGTTCTCTTCTCGATGGCGTTCAATACGTGTTCCTGAAACACAGATAGTGTTTTCTTCGACTGTTTAGGCACTGTATTGGGGACACTTCAGGGAGACATTGCCTGGTCTGAAGCCGTTGGTGAATCGGGGTTATCTATAACATTGATTTCTTCTGCCGAATTATCATTTTCAGTGTGTGTCATGTTTCCTGAGGTACTGCAATTAAATACAATTTTCATTATTTGTTACTGATAAGAAAAGAAAATCCTTTTTATGGTATATTATTCCGTATACAATTTCTTTTCAGTGAAATCTCAATTTTATACAAGCAATTTATGTTTATTCACTATAAAATAAATAGGGAAGTGAAAAAGTAAATACTTTGTAATTTATTTAAATCTACCTATTTAAAATGTATATAGTCATCAATTTCAAAATGTTTGTTTTTTAAATAATTTATTTTTCGCTAAATAGTTATGAAACTTAAAAATCAGTTTATGTCAGTATATAATTTAGTACCTTTGATACCATATAGTTACCAAATAAAAAATATTTATTCTGAAAGCAGATCCAATAAAATAAAATAAAAATATGATATTTAACTTCTAAAAAGTGGGTAAGTTGATGTTGCTCTGCTGTACAGTATGTTACAAGTGGGTCACTGTAATGGATGGTGTTAAATTTGAATTCAATGATTTGAACATTTTATATATTTTTAACCACAAAATAATTATTAAATTTTAAATTTGATAAATTATGTCAACATTTGAGCTTTAAATGCCTATAAAAAAAATTTTTAATATGTATTTTTAATATTTTTCAACTGCTATTGTAACAATATATCAGGAGCCTTGAATTAAATTTTCACGTTTTTTTACCCAACAAATTTCATACATTTTATTAATATTTATAGAAAAAAAAACTAAAAAAATTGTAAACTGACAATGCCCACAGCTCAAAAAGAGTCAAAATATTTTAAATATTGTATGGTGTATATAAAATGATATTATAAACATTCAGTGAAATTTTCGTGTATCTACAGTTATTCGTTTTTGAATTACAACAAAATAACTACATGAGAAATCGAATGAATATCAAATGTTGTAAAAATATGAATTTCAAACGCTCATAAAAATTTAATTTGACTTTCTTGTAGACATTTTTTTTTTCATAAAGATAGACAAATTTATTAAGAATCTTATATTACATTTTCAAATCTTAGATTTAAAAATAAAATTTTTTATAAATTTGTAACTTAAAATAATTTGGAAATTCTCGTCATATATTTACGTATTTGTCAAGATATGAACTTGAAATGGTTATTAAATAAAACTGTGACTTAGGAGTTTTAGTAATTTTAAAATATCATTGTAACAATATAGTAGGAGCCATGTATTAAATTTTCAAGCTTTTTTACCCAACAAATAACATTTAATTTATATTTATAGAAAAAAAAACTAAAAAAATTGGATTTTCAATTTAAATATATTAGCAAGTAGATAATTAAAAATACGTCACGTATAAAAATTTGAATTAAAACGACACTTAGATATTTCCTGATTAATTAAATGTATCTCTATTGAATACTTACGATCTTCCGTCTAAATTAGGTTGTAAAAATGACAGATTGTCAAAATAACAATATTTTGTTTTTTTTGTCATAGCTGATCCCGATTTCTCATATTTCTGAACCTCTTTTTTAAATGTATCTTTTAGATTCTTCCATTTTCTCATAATGTGTTAAACAAGTGTAAAAAGGTGACATATAATAGATAGGTACCTACCGCGTTGCATACCTACTGTGTAGGTTATAAATTATAAGTGGATCACTGTAATAGAAAGTGTTAAATTTGAAATCAATCGATATTACATTATAAAATATAATATTTTAAAGATGATATTATGATAGCATAATATTGTAAATTTATGAATTAATAAAAAAAAAATTAGTGGAGACTGTTTATCAACCTATATTACTAAGTATATTATTGTGATTAAAGTAGTTTATTTTTCTATTAAGCTTTACTGCAGTGGGTGAAATTATTAATTTTTGCCTAGAAAATTGCATTTGAAAATAATAAATATCATTATGAGTATAAAATATAACAGTTAATATATTTTAAAAGTTTCAAGTACACATATATAATATTTTAAAATTATAACCAAAAAAATGTTGAAATTAAATCCACGAACACTTTTTATAATGGTCTGAAGGTAGAACTATGACAAAATCTGTCAAAATCACGAAAATGTGCATATATATATATAATTTTGAGGTAGAAAATCATAAACATTTTTTATAAATATCTAAGATTTGAAAATAGAATGCAAAATTCCTTTTAAGTCCTCCTTTCTTTGACAAAAAAAAAGAAATTCTACTGGAAAGCAAGCTGAGTACCTGTATGTTATAAAATATTTTAGATTTTTTTGTTACAATCTTAATTAATACGATTTTTATATTTTTATACTGTTTGGTAATTTGGTATAGAATGTAAAATTTAGAATTATCATTTTAGGTATTTATCAACGGGAGCTACATTTAACCAATTGCATTTAGACTTTTTAATTGGAAAAAGTACAGTTCGAGTAATAATAAAAGAAACTCTCAGTGTTATATGGAAAAACTTACAGCCTTTAGAAATGCCAGAACCTACCAAAGATTCAAACTGCCGAAGGATTTTATAATAATGCGAATTTTCCTAACTGCCTTCTTGCAGTCGACGGAAAGCATATTCGAATAAATAATCCGGCAAAAAGTGGTTCAGACTACTTCAGATTACAAGCATTTTTTTTCTATAATTTTAATGGCTTTAGTAGATTCGAACTATTGTTTCCTTTCCATAGACGTTGGAGCTTATGGACGTGAAAGAGATCCTAATGTCTTCAAAAAGTCACCATTAGGTAAAAAGTTATACGATCGTCAACTGGACATCCCATTGCCAAAAAAGTTACCTAATGATGATGATGGTGTAAAACAACCATTTGTAATAGTTGGAGACGAGGCTTTGCATGAAAACTTACTCAGGCCTTACCCAAGAAAAAATTTAGATTTGAAGAAAAAAATATTTAATATGAGACTCACTCGAGCTAGACGTTATTGGGAATGCACGTTTGGAATTCTAGCGAACAAGTGGAGAGTTTTTCATACGCCTATTTTAGTTGAACCTGAGTTTGCTACATTGATAGTAAAAGCAGTATGTGTTATTCACAATTTTGTTCGTCGTCGAGATGGTGTAGAATATGAAGATACACTTCACTGTGCATTTGAATCTATTAGTTCTGAAACTAACCTTGCTAGAGGGTCAACAATTAGTGCAAGAGATGTCCGAGATTACTTGGCTACATACTTTGATAGCCCAAAAGGAAAATTAGATTGGCAGCACAATGCAGTACACTAATACCTGCAATAATACCTATATAGTTTAGCAGTACTTATTTTCAATTTACAATTCAACTTACATTTTTCTTTTTAAATTTTAAATTTTAAATGAACTGTATTTAAATAAAGATATCGAAAAAGCAAAAGTATGTATCTAATTTAATCGTTTTTATTTTTTGCAGGTTATATACCTATTACAGTATTACTTCCTACACATTTGTTTTGTATTAACCATAGCAGGTGCAAAGGCATTTAATGAACACTAAAATATATTTGTTATTAAAAATTATGAATCCATGCATATTCAATTACAGATTTGAATTAAATAATTTCTATTAAATAATTAATATAATATAAATCAGGATTCGGATATTTATGCAATTAAAATTATTGTTATACTTATGCATTTATGCACTAAAGAATTACCAAATATGCATTCGAAATATGCACTAAAAATTATGAAATATACATTTTTAGCTTAAAACACAGCAAAATATGCACAGAAAATTAATTTTTATATTACATTTTAGTTTATGTACTAACTATGTTAATACGTGGTAAACTGTATTAGTTGTACACAAATGAAAAATTGTTGGTTATAGTTGGTTTAAACAGTTCGATTGTTTTAATTGTTTTTAGAAAAAAAGTTTGAAAATGTACTGAAATATTTTTTAAATTCCAAAATATGCATTTAAAACACAAAACCATAAAATATGCAAAATAGAAATTGAATTGGTTGATTCAGTAGAACACGAATCAAATTTTTATCCAAGTCAGCATTAAATTGAATAAATAGATTTGCAATTTCATAAACATCCAAACCCTAAATATTGTAGAAAAAACGGACGCATGTATAAGTTCGGAAAGTATTTTCACGGACTGTAGAATTCCGGAATGTAAACTGGCGGACCGTATTGTCACGGACCGTATAAATCTGGAAAGTATAATCCCGGACCGTATTCTCGCGGAAAAAAAATTACGTACACCGTATAGTCGCGGACCGTAGAAATGCGGAATAAAATATTGTTCGAACCGTATAATCGCGGAATTTCAAAATATGCGGACTGTATTGTCACGGACCGTATAAATCTGGAAAGTATACTCCCGGACCGTATTCTCTCGGACCGTATTTCCCAGGAAAAAAAATACGCACATAAATCCTAATTCGCGATAAACGTAGTCTATTAGTCTATAGGTAAGTCTCCTATTATTCTTAGCCGCTTCATACCCTCATGTTAAGGAGTTTGATATAGGCAATTTTATATTTATTATTTAGAATGGAATTTTACAGGAGCACCACCGATACCATAACATTTTTTTTAGAAACGTTAATATCTGGCTAGAGAAAATTGAAAATTACATATTAATGATATTTATTATTTAAAATTATATGTAGAAAAAATACGATTAGGAACTGTCTATGTTTGGAAAATTAATAAATAAAATAATAATTCTTAGGAACAAATACAGTTGAGAAATTGGATAAACGAAAACACGTTATTTGGAATCTGCATAGTTTTGAAAATTAATAATTCATGTGAAACACGTATTATTATGAGTAAATTGGAAATACATATTATGTATATTGTAACTATATTATGCAACTCGGTAACTTTTGTAAATTGTAAAAAGTTACTCATTTTAAATTTAACTTGTAACTTGTAACTTGTCACAAATTTTCTTATAACTTTATATGGAAGTTACAAGTTACGTTGTTCTTTTTGTGCAATAATTCATAAGTGGTTATAGGTAATTAGTTCATTTTGGTTTTCACAATTATAATCTGGCCAGTGGGGATATTCAATGTTTGTACGATTATGGTTGGTATATATTTGTATTGTATTTTGTTTTTTTTTGTATTTTTATAGTAAATATTTAATGATAACAATAGTTCGCTTAACTTGACTATTTTAATTTTAGAAATAGCAGCTTTAGCCGAACCGTCGTCGACGAAACGATACGCGATTGTAATATTGTAATACATTTTAAATAAATCAACAATAAGCAAGTTCTCTGATTATTGTGTTCTACACATCCCCGACCGTTCCTACACCTACAAAGCCGGATCGCCACCTCGACCCGCCGGTTAAAACTTATATTATGTCGTGTGACTACAGTCTACAACTGACGCATATGTAACCAATCAGAGACTCAGAAGCAGAACAGATCATCGACCATCGATGGACGACAAAAACACAAAAAACTTTTCCTTTGTTAATAGCAAACAAACCGTGTAAATACGTATGTACTATCATAGTGTATCAGTGCGACAGTTTTATTACAGTGTCTATAATATTTTTTCCATGTTCTGTGACTTGTTTAACTTTTTAAGTTATAACTGGAAATTGGAAACCGATAGACTGGACAACCAGAATACGAGTGTCGAGTTTTCTTATGGTATCGTCATTGTTTCATGATTATTATACCGTATAATACTATAATATTAATCATCGAGTAAGTGTTATTTGTTAATTATTACTGAATATTAGATACTTAGTGCTTGTATTGAAAATTGTCATTTATCAAATCTACGTTTTTTTTCTCTATACGACCAAATTATGTACTGAACGCCATTATCGACTGCTGTAGAGCATTCGGCCTAAGATCAATAATATTCAATCTACGCTGTATAGGTATATTGTAATACATTATGTAATATATTACAATTAATAGGTATTCTACCTTTTTATGTAATAAAATAATTCTCAACTTTTTGACTTTATTTATTGAATTAAATACAAAATTATTCAAATGTTATGTAATTATTTATTAATTTAAATAAAACTATAGTTAGGTAGGTTCCTAGGTAACAGATAAAATAATTTTCATAATT
The DNA here is from genome assembly GCF_001856785.1 of Myzus persicae. Taxonomy (NCBI): domain Eukaryota; kingdom Metazoa; phylum Arthropoda; class Insecta; order Hemiptera; family Aphididae; genus Myzus; species Myzus persicae. The sequence continues at coordinate 40,486 of NW_019104201.1, forward strand.
TTACTTCATGATAAAATACTATTACTGTGTTACAACCACAGAACTTCAAAAAATGTATCCAAATTTATTTAAACTTTTAAAATTTGCACTACTTATACCTATAAGTATATAATTATAATGATCAGGAAACTATTTCTCAATGTTATACTTATTATTAGTATGTAAATCACTGTGCAATAATAGTCTCTAGATGTTTCGTTTATTTCCATTTGTGATCTTTTTTTGCAAATTCAATTCATTTGAATATATATATAAATAAAAAAATATACCTAATGAGGTGTGCTTGCCTTTAATATATTCAGCTCTCCCTAAGTTAAAAGTTCAAATTATGCCTATGGGTAGGTAGTAGGTACTAATAAAATATAATATCATAAAATGTATTAGAAATTCAAAATTTGATATTATTGTTGTACTAATATAACAGTAATGTAGGTACCTATAGTTCAACTAGAAAAAACAGTTTATAATGGTAGTGACAGGTACCTATAACAATAAAACCATTAAACCATTTAACCATTGTAGCAAACCAGGTACCAAATCATCTTATAAAAACAAAATAAAGACTGTTTATCTTAAAAGTCAATAAACTGTCTTTTAAGTACCTATCTAAATAACAAAAAAATATAACTAACTTAAAAATACAATTGAAAATAACAATAAAATTATAAAATGTTTTTTTAGCATTATAGTCATTTATATTTTGTACCTACTATGTTTAACTAACTAACTAATCTACCTATGTAATTATAAAATATAATTTTTTCACCTCATTTATTAATTAAAGTAAATACTATTATTATTATTGTAACAGATGAATCAGTGTCAGTTAATGAACAATCTTATAACTTATAAGTTATAAATTTATTACATAATTAAATAAGTTAAATACCTTAGACATCTATAAAAAGGTACGATTGTTAAACTCTTCTGATAATGTTATGTTAATAGTAAATAAATACAAAATATAAAATTTGCTGTTTTAAATATAGCAAAATAAAGGTATCTAGATAGGACCTATGTTTATAAATTATGCTTTTTATTTTCAAGTTTTAATAGAATTAGTAATCATTGATATCATATAGGTACTGATTGAATTTAGTGTTAATATAAGCCAATATTTTACTTTTTACAGGTTACACAACAAAACTATTTTCAAAACTCTCGAAAAATTGTTAACCGTATCAGAATAATTCATTAAATTTATTGAAATCATTAAAGCAGTAGCACACTAGCACATATCTACTTTGGTAAATATTATTAATTAACATTTTATATATTTTATTCTATTAATTAGGTATACCTAACTGAATAATTTGCAGAGGTTGCTTTTAATACATATTTATTGTTATTGGGTGATTGGAAATTATACTGAGTGTTTTTAGAAGGTTTAAGGTCTTCGTATAATAGATTAAAAAAACATCGCCAATTGAAACGGTCAGCTATTGAAGAATTGTGTATGATATCAAGTAATGAATCAAGTGTTGTTGAACAAATTATAATTGAAAATTCAGATTCTTCCTCAGATATTTCTTTAAAATACAATAATATTAGTAATTTGACAAATTGCTCTTTTGAGTATACTAACCGATCTCCAGATAATGTCACCTTAAATCATAATGAATCTCCGATTTCATATCCATCTTCTCTGGAATCATCAAACTTGGACGGAAGCTCTAGTGGAGGAAGTTTAAATCAAGATGAAAATGATACAGCAACTACTTTCCGTGATAAACTTCAAAGCTGGGCTGTTAGGTTCAGAAGTAACCTAACCATTGAAACAATAGATGGCTTATTAGACTTGTTACGGACTGAACATTTCTATGATCTGCCAAAATCAGCAGCTGCTTTATTGAAAAAAAATCAAATAAAAATATAAAAACTATAATGAGCTCAAAGAACACTAATGGCTCCTATGTATACTTTGGTATTGAAGAAAATTTAAAACAAATAATAATTGACGAATATGTTGATGATAATCTACGTTTATTGTTTAACATAGATGGTTTGCCTTTGTTCAATCATTCAAACCAACAGTTTTGGCCCATTTCAGGACTTATTCTGCACAATGAGTACAAATCAAAACCATTTATTGTGTCTGTTTACAAAGGTGATTCAAAACCAAAGAGTATAGTTGAATTTTTGGACGATTTTGTTAAAGAAGTTAAAGTTTTAGTTCAGAATGGAGTGACTATTGGATATAGACAATTTAAAGTAGATATTGTTGGATTTACTTGTGACACACCTGCAAGATCGTTCTTAAAACAATGTAAGGGTCATGGAGGCTTTTATGCTTGTGAGCGTTGTGAAACCAGAGGCAAGACTAAAAACAAAAAAAGGGTGTATACCAGTGTAAATTCTAAGCGACGTTCTAAAAAAAGTTTTATAAAACAAAGTCAAGCTGAACACCATTTAGAAGAAAGATCACCTTTATTAGATATACCACACTTTGATCCCATTAACTCAGTATTTTTAGATTCTATGCATTTGCTTTACTTAGGAATTATGAAATGGATATTGAATAAATTGCTTGGAACAAAAGGAGTTAAGGTGGTTCCAGTCGATCAAAAAAAATCGTTTTTAGAAGTCCCGCTATGACAAAATTGTGAGACTTCGGATGGTTCGATTTTAATGCTGTAAAAATAATAACATTTCTTAACATCTACTCTGTAGAACCGTCGGAGTAATTTTTCTAAGTTTTAACTTTTGACAGTATTATAATATCATGCAAATTTCAGTTTTTACAACATTTTCATTCAATCATATGTATTGAATAAATTAATATTTATAAAAAAACTCTTCGTCCGTTCTTTAGAGGAGGTGTTAAATTTTTTTAGGATTTTTACAGAATTAAAATCACACCAATCTAAGTCCCACAATTTTGACACAGCCGAAGTATGTTTTTACACGAAGAGTAACTGAATACTTTTTCCTAATATAAATTAACCTGACATGAGCCTGCGAGTGCGAGAACGCCAAATTTCGATAACCAATTAATTACGCGACGTTTACCCGGATCGTCGCGCGTTGACCGGATGCCGACCATTTACCGAGAAACAATTTTCGATAATTATCAGATTATAATATTAGTCTAATAATAACAATAATGTTTTTCTATAATACACCACAAAACTGCAAATTCGCATTTACTCAGTCATAAACCTAGTCCTTACTCCTTAGACAGTTATTATTTTTTGATTGTAATTTGAACATATTGTGATTTTTTTTTACCTACCTTTTTACAAATATTTTTAACGATGGATAATACGAAAAATTGGCGTATGGGTAAAAAATCAAAATGTTTTCCGAGTAAAAGCAGAAAAAATAAAGGAAATATTGGTGCACTTGTAAAAAAAAAGGTAAGTGTTGTGACATTTATTCAATTATTTTGCAATCGCCGTCTTTTCGCCGTTGGTGCGTACACCGTACCCCCTACTCTCCTCCCGCCATACCCTATCGCACGGACTGCGTGTGCAGCTGTGCTGTACGTTTTACGTGCTGTCGTTCGAGGGCCGCAATAACGGTCGGTTGTTGTTGTTGTTGTTAATTTTGTTTTTGTACCACTAAACACCGTTGTTTGTTTTGTTCTACCACTGTCATTACCGTCACCACTGCCAACTACACCTACTTTACCGTCTTCAGTTGCAGCGACTATCTACCACACCGTACCACCTCACCGCCTGATCACGGATTGCCTTCAGGTTCCTATTATATTTATGTGTTATTATTTACTATAACATATTACCATGTTATTTTTTGTTTGTTCAGATTATTGTTAAACAACAATAATATTATTTACCCCACAGCTGGCCAGCACCAATTGTGCCCCACCCCCCAATTATCAATTATTATTATTATTGTTTTTGTTTTGTGTATTATTTAAAATAGTAGGCCGTCAATCCGGCAAATGAAACTTAACCACAACCGTGTTGCTTTGATTTTTATACAGTCCATTATATTTCGAAACAGTAAGTGAAGTTAATGTTTGTACAATTAAATTTAAAAACCTGACATAATTGCTTTCGGTTGAGTCACTGGTCATATTAGATATTAATTTCACAAAATATTATTATAGAAATGTTACACATTTTTATGTAAAATTATATAACCTAACCTAACCTAACCTTTCGATTTAAACCTTCCGATCCAGTGCAAACGTTTGAGATGTCCACTGTCACGTTTGGTCAACGTTCATCGCCGTTTTTGGCAATAAGGACATTACATCAATTGGCAACTGACGAAGCCACGAACTACCCAGCTGTTGAGCGAATCATCCGCAATGATTTATATGTGGACGATGTCGCTACTGGAGCCGACAGTGAATCAAATGCTCTTCAATTGCAGCAAGATCTGATAAAGGTATTCGACCGTGGTTGTTTTGAACTAAGGAAATGGTCTAGCAATTCTGTTGCGTTGTTAGAGGCCGTCCCGCCGGACTGTCGCCAAACAGACCAGGTTAACTTTGATGAGTCTACGTCAGATTACACCAAAATTCTCGGGTTAAAATGGGAACCTAACCCCGACATCTTGGCATACCAATATCAACCTAATCCTATACGCTTTAGTAAGCGTGCTATCCTATCAGAAATTGCACGCATTTACGACCCGATTGGACTGCTGATACCAGTCATCACTAGCCTAAAATGCCTCATGAAATATTTGTGGTCCATTGGAGTTGGTTGGGATGATCAGATTCCGGAGGATGCCACCAAAGTATGGTCCCAATATCATGAAGAGCTGCCCTTCATCGGATTGATCAAAATACCACGTCAAGTGACCACAGAAAAGGGTACGTACGAGCTTCACGGGTTCTGTGACAGTTCAGAAATAGCATACGCTGCAGCAGTTTATCTTCTGGTACGATCAACCAATACCACTCAATGTCACCTTCTCATGGGAAAGTCAAAAGTAGCACCGGAAAAGAAATTGTCGATTCCGCGACTCGAACTTTGTGGCGCTTTACTCCTCGCCCGGACTATTGAATATGTACGAACCAATTTAACTTCATTGCAGATCACAAACGTCACTGCCTGGTGTGACTCCACAGTAGTGCTCACATGGCTCCAAATGCCAACGGCAAGATTGAAAACGTTTGTGGCGAATCGCGTCGCTCAAATTCAGCATATGACCTCATCTGACAGCTGGAGGCATGTACCCACTGCACAAAATCCAGCAGACTGTGCCACTCGTGGCCTGACTCCGAAAGAAATAAGTGATCACCCTATTTGGTGGACCGGTCCGCAATTTCTTACTCAACCTTCGGAAACATGGCCGCAAGTAACCATCTTCAACACTGTCGAACCGGGAGAACACAATGTCGAAGAAAAGCCCTTGATACTACTGGCCGTCCAAGTTGAAGAAGAGAGTAAGCTCTTAACCTCATCAACTGACCTACCTAAAGTCCTCCGTCTCACTGCATATTGGTTACGGCTCCGGAGACGTTTAGGCCACCAACCAATGGTATTTGATGAAAACCAATCACCCGGAATAAAAGAGAAAAATGAAGCGTTACTTGCTTTATTACGATGGGTACAGCGGGTACACTTCGCAGAGGATTTGAAACTTCTTACTGCAGGTCGAAACTGTTCAACAAAACTCCGATTATTGAAAGCATTTATAGACCCAATCGGGGGTCTCCTCAAGGTGGGCGGGAGACTTCGCGAGGCGGATTTACCGTTTGAAAATCGCCATCCTATCTTATTACCGAAGAACTCCCAGTTGACGATACTATTAATCGATTTTATCCACCGTCAACATTGTCACCCAGGACCTCAAACAACTCAGAACATTCTTCAACAAGAATATTGGATCATTTCCGCTCGAAGTTTCATACGAAAACGACTCCGTCAATGCGTATCCTGTTTCAAAGCCAGTCCGAAGCCCTTGCAGCCTAGTATGGGAGACCTACCGAAGCCAAGACTAGTTGGTACAAAACCATTCGCTCACGTGGGTGTTGATTTCGCTGGACCGTTCTTCGTAAAAGCCGCTCTTCTAAGACGGATCCAGACGACAAAAGGGTACTTATGTATTTTTGTATGTATGGCAACTCGTGCGGTCCATTTGGAGCTCGTCAGTGATTTGTCAACCGCTCTCTTCCTCGCGGCCCTTGACCGATTTATTAGTCGTCGTGGAAGATGTACTGACCTCTACAGCGATTGCGGAACAAACTTCGTAGGAGCAAAACGCTATTTAAAGGAAGTCCAAGATATTATTGACTCTTCAACCACAGCAACGGATCTGGATAAACGCCAAATTCAATGGCATTTAAATCCACCAGCCGCCCCACACATGGGCGGACTTTGGGAAGCAGCGGTTAAGTCCGCAAAAACGCTACTTCATCGTACCATCCACGACCAAATATTAACCTATGAAGAATTAAATACTATTTTTCATCGAGTAGAGGCCACACTTAACTCGCGTCCTCTAGGAGCCATGTCCTCGGACCCAAACGATCCTCAACCTCTGACCGCTGGACATTTCTTAACTATGGGACCTCTGGGTACGCTACCTGCACCTACCACCTCATCTACCAGTTCAAGACTCGGACTTCACAAACGATGGGCTCTTGTCCAACGAATACAACTACACTTCTGGGAACTATGGCAGAAAGATTACCTACATACCTTGCAAGTAAGATCCAAGTGGCACAAGGACGAACGTAATCTCCTGATCGAAGACCTTGTCATTGTCAAAGAACCAACACCCCCTCTCACTTGGAAAACTGCACGGGTCGTGGAAGTCCACCCGGATGAAGATGGCGTAGTACGTGTGGCCACAGTTCGTGATGCAGACGGCAAATTATTCAAACGTCCAGCCGCAAAGTTGTGTCTATTACCACTAGATATATGAAGGAGAGATGTCCTTCAGGTGGGCGGTATGTTGTGACATTTATTCAATTATTTTGCAATCGCCGTCTTTTCGCCGTTGATACGTACACCGTACCCCCTACTCTCCTCCCGCCNATGCTAGATAAAATTTTCAAAATATTTAATATCTTTTTAAGTTGTTTATAAAAATTTGAACTTTTCGATCTTTTTAGTTTTTTTTTATAAATTACAGTAAAATTGTATTCGTTTGGTGAAAAAGCTTCAAATTTTAATACAAGGCTCCTAATATATAGAAAGATATATAATATAATATAGCTACAACGACAGTTAAAAATTATTAAAAATACATAGTCACAATTGTTTTAATAAGCATTTAAAGTTCAGTTTTGACAAAATACGTAAAAATCGCGAAAATTTGCAATTTAAATTTTATTTTGAGTAAGAAATTCATAAAAATTTATCTTTTTAAATATAAGGTTTGAAAATTCAATACAAGATTCTTCATAAGTTTATCTACTTTTATCAAAGTAATAAGTATATTAATTTAGACAGTATTATTTATAATTTTAATATACTTTTAGAACCACGAATATGAATGACACGGAAGACTTGGCATTATCTCTAGATTTAAATCAAAGCTGCAATCTAGCAGATGTGAAACTAGAAGGAAGACGAATTGTGGACATTAATTATATATTCAATACAATAAAATCGTTTTCACATCCATTTGGGTGCACTTTTAAAAATTTAATTTTTACTCATGAAATACGTAATGGATGCATAAGTTCATTTTATTTTAAATGTAATTTTTGCAATCAAATAGAGGTGATACATTCAGAAGATCCTGCCAACAAATTTAATACCAATTTAGCAATTGTATCAGCAGCAGTGAATATAGGACAAGGGTAAATTATTTTATTTAAAATTTTCGTATTAGTATGTTTTTTTTCCAACCCTTTATATTTTGTATAATTAGACATGCGCAGATAGAAGAATTGGGAGCTATCTTAAACATGCCAGTTATGTCTAATGATAAATATCAATTATTGCACAACGAAATTGCTACGTACTTCAATGAGATATCTTGGGAAGAAATCGAACTAGCTGGTAAGGAAGAAGCAAAGATTGCCATACAAAATAATGAAGTTGATGTCAGTGGTAGACCAATGGTAGCAGTGATTGCAGATGGTGCTTGGTCTAAACGCTCTTACAAAACGAAATACAATGCACTTTCTGGAGTTGTAAGTTAATAATTTAATTAATATCACAATAAAATCAAGGTTAATAATTATTGAAAACAGGGGNATGAGTTAATACAGTCCACAATTATTCTATGACAATCAATCAGGTGTTTTAATTATTATTGTTATACACTATTCCTGTTGTTTGGCTATTAGTTAGGTACATACACTACATTTTGGTCCGTCGAACCGGATAGGATTAGATATATTTTATATTGCTAAAATACTGATATTGTTATTATTATTATTATTATTGTAATTGTCATTTCCTACGTTGTTCTTCTTTTTTTATTATGGGTCGTCCAAAGCGTAAATCGGAAACTACCTCGGTGACTCCGGAATCGAATTTAATATTACGCTCACGTGCTTCGCGCGATATGACGCTTCTAAAAATTCGTATGTTAGATACGTTGGCTAAAGAGGCGCGAACAGATGTCGAAAAGCAACCATCGTTTATGGCGCGTTTTTTATCACTGGATAAATACGCCGATCAGTTCGAAGCGCAGCAGCAAGAAGTGTTGAACATTATGTTGGATTTGGGTCAACAGGACGAATTTAATGGTATAGATTTGTTAATAACAATGGAGGTGGAGGAATTATGTGGGCATATTCGAATGATCGCTGAATTAGTACGGTTAGCAGCGAGTACCACTGATCGAATGCCGCTTCAAAACGGTAGTGGTTTTGGCGGAACCACTATGTCATTACCTAAAATTGAGTTACCTAAATTTGACGGTGACGTAATTCAATGGTGTTATTTTCGTGACATGTTCCGATCGTTAGTACATGAAAATAAATCAATATCAAATATCGAGCGGTACCATTATTTGATATCTTGTTTGTCTGGTCCGGCGTTAACTGTAGTAAAATCGGTTCCGTTGACTTCGGATAACTACAACATAGCTTGGAAGGCATTACACGATTGTTACGAAAATCCGCGTTTGTTGGCAACCGCGCATTTAGATAAATTATTTTCGTTCAGTCCGCTTAAGACGGAATCGGCTACGTCTTTATCTGCTTTCTTAAATACATTCCGCGAAAATGTCGCAGCAATAACGGCGCTCGGTATACAAGATATTTCAGGGTTCTTGTTATTTTATATGGGAGCACGAGTGTTGGATGCTGAAACTAGGCGGTTATATGAAGCCAGTATATCACAGACAGCCATACCGAATTTGGACGGTTTATTAAATTTTGTATCTGAGCGATGTAAGATACTAGATAATATTAGCATTTGCACTGATAAACCAGAAATGTTGGATAAGATTTCAAAAAAGGTTAAAAATGTGAAATCTGGTAAGTCCTCGTTCGCAACGTTATCTTCGCCGAAGTCGTCGAAATGTTTATGTTGTCAGCACGATCATATGCTTTATCGTTGCTTTGTTTTTAAAAGAAAACCAGTATTAGATCGCAGAAAGTTTGTCACCGATAAGTCTTTGTGTTTATTATTTGTCTGGCTTCAGGACACACGGCGAATAAATGTACAACCACATACACGTGTAAGAAATGTGAAGGTCGACACAATACCATGCTACACTTACCCTCGGAGCCGGCTGATGCTAGTAAAAAATCGGAGAATGCCATCGTCCACACCGAAAGTACCAGCCAAAAATCGACAGGCAGTTCGGCAAGCTTTTCTGGCAACCTATCTGCTGAAACCACTGTGGTGTTGGGTACCGCTGTTATTCGAGTGCGAGATGACGCTGGACTGTTACATCCTATTCGAGTTTTACTGGACAACGGATCGCAAGTGTCGGCGATGACATTAAGCTGTGCAACTAAATTAGGACTGAAACGCCACAAGAACCGCAATGATGTTTATGCGCTTTCGCAACAATTAATCACTCGTTTAAAGGGCGTCACGCAATGCGATTTCATCCCGTCGTTGTCGGAGTATCCACGATTCAATGTTACCAACGTGGTCGTCATTTCGCAGATTACTAGTTTAATGCCTAGTCAACCATTACCTAATGCTGTGAGGCGTCGTTATGGACATCTACATCTAGCGGATCCAAATTTTGATTGTCCCGGTCCTATTGACATGTTGATTGGTTGTGATGTATACCCGATGCTATTATTCTCGAAGGCTGAAATCATCAATAGTCCTGGACTTCCGTCGGCTATGCATACACATCTCGGTTGGGTTATTAATGGTCCTTTACAAGATGTCACACCATCGTCCTCAACATTATTAACAATTACTTCAACGCCATCTGTGGAAGAGATGCTACAACAGTTTTGGACAGTGGAAGAACCGGGATCTCCGGCTATCAAGACAACCGAAGACGAGCTATGTGAGAATTGGTTTCAAAAAACTGTGTCTCGGGAGTCGACAGGCAGGTTCGTTGTCGCTCTTCCTTTCAGAACACGAATCAATCTCCCAGCAGAAGTCGAAGTACCGGATACAGGATCGGTGAAACTCGGATCTTCTAGAACAATGGCATTAAATCGTTTGTATAACCTTGAGCGCCGTTTAATGAAGGATCCCGAACTATATTCAGCTTATAAACAGTTCATGAACGAGTACCTTTCACTTGGCCATATGCAACCTGCAAGTACTCCCGGAAAATACTTCATTCCGCATCATGCCGTCGCCAAACGCAATAATGGCAAATTGAAGATACGCGTCGTCTTTGACGCATCGGCAAAAACTTCAACGGGTTATTCTTTAAATGATTGTTTGGTGACGGGTCCCAAATTGCAACTCGATATAAGTGATGTATTATTACGAAGTCGTTTTCATAAATATCTATTTGTCGCTGACATAGAAAAGATGTACCGACAGATTAACATATGCAAAGAAGATCGAGTATATCAACATATTCTGTGGCGGGACACACCGAATGAAGAAGTTCGAGAATTTAAATTGTGCACCATAACCTACGGCGTGAATGCAGCACCGTTTTTGGCAATAAGGTGTCTTCATCAGTTAAATCAAGAGGACGGGTCATTGTTCCCGTTGGCTAACAATATTTTGACTACATCTACTTACGTCGACGATATTATTGCTGGCGCAGACACAGTGGAAGGAATTGTTCAATTAAAGGAACAAGTGGTATCTCTTCTACGTCGGGGCAATTTCAGCTTAAAAAAGTGGGCCAGCAACTGTCCATCTGTATTAATGAATATTCAGGAAGAAGACCGTGCACAAGATTCATGCTTTGATGCAAAGGATGATCAGTCTGTCAAGATTTTGGGTCTCCATTGGAACACGAAGTCGGATATTTTTGGATATCATACCAGTGTGAAAGAAGGCGACATTACAAAACGGTCCATTCTGTCCACGATAGCACGCCTATATGACCCTATCGGTGCAATCGGTCCGANACATAAAACGTAATTATACCTATAATATAAATTAGTTATAAATATAAATATTTCATCTATTCATTATTTTTAAAATTTCTAGGGAAATCATTATAATTATACTTTATTTATACATAAAGAAAAGTCTATTTTAAAAATTTGAAGAAATTGCTATTTTAACATATTTCGTTAAATTTAATAACGTTGATAAAAAAAAAAAATTATGACAAATAAATTTTAAAATTGTTTAAAATCGTTAAGAACAACTTAAATATTCAAGTTTTTAGACTGCATATTTTTTTTTACACAGATGTTTTTATTTTATTTTATTGTCAAAATACAATTCGACCTTATTTTGATAAGCTCATAATGCGATCAATTAAATTGACTATTTATCAATATTTGTAGGCCTGCATAATTGGAGCTAAAACAAAAAAAGTTTTATTCATTGGCGTAAGAAATAAGTATTGTTGTATTTGCCAGAGAGCGTCTAAAAATAATATAGATCCTAAAGAACACCTTTGCTTCAAAAATTGGAACTTGCCTTCAACCGCTATGGAAGCAGATATTATTGTAGAAGGTTTTAAAAGAAGTATTGATATGCATAATCTGATATACTCTAAGCTTATAGGTATTTATTTAAATTGGATTATATTTTAATATTAATGTTGAACATTAAAAAAATTGATAGCGCTATTTTTAACCACATATTTTAATTTTAGGTGATGGAGATAGCAGCGTGATGAAAAGACTACATCTAGCTAAACCATACGGGTATAATTTTATGATTAAAAAAATTGAATGTTCCAACCATATACTGCGCAATTATGTAAATAAATTAAAAGACATATCTACTAAAAGAAGAACTACAAGAGGCGTAAATATTCCGGGAAATATAAGACAAGCAATAAAAGATAGAATTCTTAGACTTAGGTATGCAATAACAGAAGCTGTAAAACATAGAAAACATGAAGATATATCATTTGAACATAAATTATTAAATTTAAAAAAAGATTTAATAAATGGACCAAGTCATGTTTTTGGTGATCATACGAATTGTCAGTTTTACTTTTGCAAAGGACAAAAAGACGGCGAAATAAATTTAGTGCCACAAATGAAATCGTTGGGTATTTGGGAAGAATTAGTTGCAGCGAAAAGTCTTGTATTATATCATGCCGAAAGTTTATTGTACAAAGTAAGTAATAATGCAGCAGAGTCTTACAACTCAATTTTAGCGAAATTTATTGGTGGTAAGCGAGTAAATTTTTCTCTTCGTGGATCGTATAATTTACGGTGCAACGCTGCAGTAACATCCTACAATGCAGGACCTAGACGTTTGCATTTGTTACATAAAAAAATTGCAAAATACAGTCCGGGTCTGTATACTAAAAAATTTATTTCAAAATCTAATTCAAAAAGTATTCAGAGAAGTAAACGTCGATTATTCAATCCTCAAGTTTACAAAAAAACAATATCGGGACCAGATCAGCATTACGGAGCAACAGCAGACATAGAAACATCTGCAGATATGCCTAAACACGAATATGATGCTAAAAAAATATTGTTTTTATCGGAATTGAACGTAACGCAAGCGCAAATAGAACAAATTGAAAAAGGTATGTACAACATGTATTTATTTTTGAATAAAATAATAATACTTATCACAATATATATTTTAATTTTAGATACGAAAGGACAAAATGCATGTATGGAGTGGCATGTACATAGAAAAAAAAGATTGACCGCCTCTGTCTTTGGAAATATATGTAAACTTAGACCCAAAACATCGCGAGCCAAGACTGTATCAAATATTTTATACGGTTCTTTTTGTGGTAACGACGCAACAAAATATGGGATACAAAATGAAGAAAATGCGAAGTCGGCGTTGTCTAACATTATAAATAAACCCATAAGGTCGTCTGGATTAATTATTGATTATGAATTACCATTTCTAGCTGCTTCTCCAGATGGCCTAATAGATGAGGATTCTTTAGTAGAAATCAAATGTCCAATAAGCGCTAAAGATATATCGCCGGAAGAAGGAATTGCAAAAAAAAAAATAAAGAGTTGCGAAATAATAAATGGAAAAATGCAACTCAAACGAACGAATTCTTATTATTATCAAGTACAGGGGCAACTCCACATCTCAAAAAAAAAGTTTTGCTATTTTTGTATTTGGACTTCTCGAGGTATCCTTTATGAAAAAATAAAAAGAGATGACAATTTTTGGGAAGTAAAAATGTTACCCCATTTAGTTAACTTTTATAATAATTGTTTATTACCTGAAATGATTGATCCACGCTATGATAGAAATTTACCATTGAGAGATGGACTGAAAGAGTTAAGCTAATAAACTAGGTTCCTATTTTTTACAGTTTATGTTTTGTATAAATTGAATTGTAATTATGTCCAACATTAGTTTTTTTTACATTTTTATATTTATTTACTAGGTACCATAAGTTATTCTTTCTAAATAATATTTGCATAATAATATATAAATATGTAAGGTAGGTAACGGTATACCTATATATATTTATTATTATTTTTTGCTATATTTATTACTATCTATTATAAAATAAAATATGCTTTTACAAGATAAATCGTTTTTAAAAATATGTATTTAAAAAATATGAATTGTTTAAAAATTTAAAAATTAAAAACGCTACACTGAATAATTATTATCACACTATAGCAACTTAAATTTCTACATACCTATATGTTGATATACTAAATCATGCAATATTAAAAAGTAAACAGATCACTGATCTTGATTGGATTTATTGTGTATTATCTTTATCTATGCATTTATAAATAATACAAAAATAATATTATATTATATTAATAATATGATAGTAGTGTATGTCGTATGATGCGTGTGGGTACCCGGTAGACTATAAGTAATGTAGTCTATTGTTTGATTCTTCGAATGCGGATACGGGTCGTAATGCATTATTGAGAC